>NW_028280035.1:0-136193 GCF_059751315.1 Micrasema longulum | reverse complement strand
TGGATCATATGTTACTTGAATTATAACAGGTAACACGGTATAACCAGATCTTGTCCACAATCTATCAATAATATTTGTTGAATTCAATTTGACTGGGTTGTGGTCTCGTGGTGGCGTTGTACAACAATTAATCACAGGTTTCAAGTTAAGTTTACATGGGAGTTATTATTTGTAAGATAAATTGTCAAACACCAAATAATAACAGTCACAGTTAGCAATCTTGCCTTTGCGCGCACTATCTTTCAAAGACATTTTTTTATTTATAAAATATTAAATTGATAAAAAATACACATAATTTGGTTGTAACGTATTCCTCAATAGGAAATCCCGTGATGAGAAATATAATTTACATATTTTTTTGGCAAAGATTTTTTTTGAAATTTTGTAGGTACATAAAATATATTTTTTCAAATTAAATTTCCTTTGACAAAGAACTATTTAATACTATGACATTCAATGAAAAAAATGACAAACTAAGCACAAATTTTGATTTTGAAATTTTTATGTATCATAATATTATCAGCGCGATGATTTTTTAAAGTTTTGTATTTCTGAAACTACACCGCGTGTGACGTCTTAAGTCCAAAAGGCCCTGAGTCCTACTGTGGTTTGCCCAGTACACACAAACACATTATATGTGAATGGGATACTTTACATCGCAAAAGGAACCTTATCCTCGGAGGACCTCTGGTTAAGCCTGAGGATATTAAAGAACTCACCTCCTACCTAATAGTCCGATACTTTACGGATCTGGACTTGGAGGGAGAGATTTAGCAAAATGTAAATTCTCGCCTTCCAGACAGTAGCCAGGCTCTTTATCGACCTGGGCTTGGAGAGGGAGATTTGGCAAAATTTAAACTCTCACCTTCCACACAGTAGCCAGACTCTGTATATACCAGACTCGGAGGGTGATAACTATTCACAGGGACCCGTCACAATAGATCTTCACAGGTTGTAGTGACGTCAGGAGCTTGAATGGCACTGACCCCCACCTCTAAGAATAAGAATAAGACGTCTCAAGTTGTCTTTCGATTCTTCACGGTCAGTTCTGCCGATTGGTCCTTCCACTTACCGTAAACCGGAAATCTTTCACAACTCTCTTAAGATTGGTTGATCCATATGAACTAGTGATACCGTTTAAAGTAGTTCGCTTTTATTTTTTATTTTTTGTACAATATTACCAAGAAATATTGCCGTAGAATTTAATGCTATAATTTTTTCCGCGTTTGAGGAAACATATCATATTTTCGATTTCCCGTAGGGCTGGAGATTTTCATAGGCTCTCCTGTAATGTTGCAAGATGTCGCTTGGAAATTTTTTTTTAAATTAAAAAAAAAAAAAGAAATATCAGCGTTTTTATAATTTACCCAAATATTTCAATTTTGGCGGCCATTTTCAACGAGTTGTAAATTACTCACTATTAGAAAATGGAAACCAAGTTGGGGTAGAGTGGGGTTCGAACCTCGGACCTCTGATCCGTGAGTCCATTAGCCAAACTTTTTCCTTTCCAGCGTCGAAATACATGTAAGAGTATACGCGTTATTTATGAAGATAACATACGGTATGCGTTTATATTTACCTTTGTGCGTACGTATGTAACATGAAAATAAATCTGTTGACTTACACACTGCCATCAATATGCGCGATGGAGTTTGATTAATTTATACTTAAAATGCGGACGGGGCATAGTAATTTACATTAATTTACCCAGCAAATAGTGCCTTATAAACCTGTCATGTCCCATTGTTAACTATTCTAGTCAAATCATACACACGAGATAAATTTAAAATACAAACAAGTTTAAGACAACATAAATTATTCACAAAGTCAAAAAGCCAAATGCTCAAATCGGTACTCACAGTCGAAGATAAATATAAAGACAATAACTGGCTGGCCTATGTATTTAGAAAATTTATAAGTGAATACGTATAGTATTATTTTCAATGAATTATAATTCAGATATATTATCATCATCGTTTACCATTTACTTACCCGCACCCAGTGGTGCGTAGGGCACTCTATTAGTATTCTAATGACGCTGTGTTTTAATAATTTCGTCACCCACAAATCAAATAGTGCTTTATTTAAGTGGAAAAGAGGAGACGATAAGATTAAAAAGTATTTTTTTTAAATATTTTTATTATTACTCACACATTCAGTGCTCTTTGGAAAGGAAAATTGACAAAATAGAAGAATTCCCTTCAGAACAATCTTTGAAGTCTACAGAGGCTACATTTGTTCTTTTAAGGATGATGAAAGGATAGATTCATGGATTAAAATACTGACCTCTAAGGTGGTAAACTTGGTGTATCAATTATTATTTAAAAAAAAAAAAATCATATTCAGGTGTAAATATGAACAGATGACGGGTTATTTTGAATACCAAAAACTAGTTCTATTGTAGCCTATATTCAACTTAAGTTGTATTATTTTTCACCTGAGAGTGTATAAATATATTGAGTCAAAAACACTCGTCCAGGATTCCTGCTCCATTTCACATACAGAACTGTATTCTTTGATATTGAGACAGATAAGTATTGATCAAAAAAACCATCACGCTTTGAATTATCCGCCATAAAGCATTGATGGCAGAAAATCATCGAGTAGCGAAAAATCCCGTGTGAAAATCAAGCAATCGGCAATATAAAAAACACGGGATAAATAAATATATAATCTAAGTCGATGATTAAACGTGACAGGTTTAATAATAAAACTATTATGAATTTGATTTTAAAGGTTCATTTTTTATTCGTCATCCAATGATTTTAAAAAGTATTCAAAACATGGATCCTATTTTTAAACATTAATAATATATTCAAAAATAGGCACAGAAACAAAAAAAAAAAAAAATACAGCATAACGAAACACCCATAAGAAAGTTTAAGATTCAGAAGTACAGCATTGAAAAATATAAAGAAATATACGTTATAATAAGAATAATTTTTGTCTGATTTATATAGCGCCATTTTATTGGCGAACTACAATTGTATACGTAATCTTGTATTTTAATTTAGCTAACATTACGTTTTATATTTTTTGATTTTAAAATTCAGAGTATGATAAAAAATGGTAAATTTTTCAGTAACCTGCTTGTTGTACGCTGATGATGCTGTTCTTTTAGCAAGCAGCAAAGTGGATTTGCAACAAATAGTTTCTGGAATGTATGATGTATGCCTGGAGAGTGAATTGGTGATGCATGAAAGTAAGTCAAAAGTGATGGTATTTGAAAGAAGTACGGTTACAGATTGTATAATAAATGTTAACAACGTATGTATTGAACAAGTAGAAGAGTTTGTGTATCTAAGAAGCGTGTTTTCAATTGATAGAAGAGTAGAAAAATATGTTAAAAGAGGATAAATGCGGGCAACAAAACGAACGGCGTTATGAAAGCACAGTAACTGCTCGAAAAATATGTCGATCAAAGCAAAACTTGCAGCGCACAACGGAGTTTTGGTCCCAACACTTATGTCTGGAAGTGAAATATGGAACTGGCAGAGAAATGATGGAAGCCGATTAAACGCGGTCGAAATGCGATCTCTTTGTGTGGCAAATCAATGTTTGACAGGGTTACGAATGATGAAATCAGGCGAAAGTGTAAGTCTGAGTCAGGTTTAATTGCTAATATTAAAGATAAAGGAAGGGCTTCTGAGATAGTTTGGTCATATAGAACGAATGGATTACGAAATAACAATAGTAGTAATAAACGGAAGAAGTGAAATTTCAGTTGAGCTAAAACTGACTGAAACTATCGATGATTCGCTAGTGAGAAGGCAATCGATTCCAGGCATAGGGGCTGGCAACGGCAAAATTACCACCCCCGAACCCAGGTGCAGCGCCGGATTTCGACAAGTTTTCCTCTGCGTGAATTAAATGCTGACCTAAGGGTAGATTTTCTTTGACACGTATTTTTCCTAATACAGAGGTCAGATAAAGAAGACATGTTAATCCTAATTACACCATAAGGGGTGAAGTCCAAAACAAAAAATTAGATTAACTCAAAATATTATTGATTAAGTTTGTTGAAAAAATGATGGATAAGATATATTAAAAAAATGTTTGATGGACAAAAAAAAAATTAAGAAATTCAGCACTAAAAAAACACTATAAAATTAGAAACTGTTTGGCAAATAATATTATCATAAACATTTTTGAAAACAATAAACACCTACTCGTATTTATAACATTCATTAAGTTTGTAATGAATCTATGTTCATAAGTAAACTAAAAAAAACTGTATTAATATTAATTTCCGTTTGATAAGAAACATTATACAAAGCTTTTTTTAAATTTACAGAGTTTATATTGAAGACATAGATGTCGTTAGCACGTTGGTTCTTTAGAACGTGTATTCCTACTGGTAAATTCACGGTGTAATTACTAAACGTTTGATGCCATTAAAACAATGTATAACCCAGGGTGAGTCGACCGGGCACTCGCATTTATGTAAGATTTATTTGCTGACAACAATAAAACATTTAAAATGCTGAAATTTAAATATTTTATTTATTTACATATTACAACAGAGATGAAGAACATTTAAGAGAAGGATAAATAGAAGTTGACATGTTTATTTATTAATTTATACTTTTACATTGTTTGTATTCTTTTTTTTATACAGAATAATGTTCCCTCACTGGGGTGTCCCGTGCCGAGGGAAACATTTTACAAAAATGTGAAACATGCCTAAGATAATAATATTTAACAAAGTTAAAAAAATAAACAAAATAAAAACAATAAAAAAATGTAATTAAACCAATTAACCTAATTATAATTAACATAATAAAAAAAATAAAAAACAAAAAAATTCATAGGAAACATAACTAATTTTTAGACTAATTAATAAAATTCATAAACAGTGCATGCATTTTACATATTTAGCTTGATCCACTCATCGATCCGTGCGCAACCCACCTCCACTATCCATTTCTTAATAGCCATTTTATATTTTGAGAACTTACTTATTGTCCTTATGGATAATGGAAGTAGATTGTACACTTTAACCGAGTAGTAGGTCAATTCTCTTTGACCGAAGGTTGTATTTATTTTTTTATTTTTTTGCAGCATCAGGGTGGAGTATCTAGTAACTATTGTATTTGTAACGGAAGGTAGATAATAATTTTTACGTGCGTATAGTAACAAAGCTTTTGCATGAAGTTGTTTTATAGAATTTACATTACTATTGACAGGTCATAAGTCCTGTAGATGCCTAGACTTCTATATTACCTTCTCTTAAATGTTTTTCATCTCTGTTGTAATATGTTAATAAATATAGTATTTAAATATCAGCGTTTTAAATGTTTACTTTATTTTTTTTTTTCATTTCATTTCAATTTTTTTTTTCATTTCATTTTTTTTGGCACCACAACAGGCCAGGAGGCCCAATTACAGTGGTGAAACATTACATTACAGAACAACCAGGCTTGAGAAAAATTACATTTTAAATTTTTGTGTTCTCACCGGGAATCGAACCCGGAACCTTCCGTGCGTGAGTCAATAGAGTTCATCTGTCAATAGACATGTCAATGACAGGTCATAAGCCCTGTAGATGCCTAGACTTCTATATTACCTTCTCTTAAATGTTCTTCATCTCTGCTGTAATATGTTAATATAAACAGCTCCCCAGGGAGTTGAATCCAGTTCTTGTTGACAAAAAATTGTACAAACTCAAAATATTATTTTATTTACTATATTTAGTGAAAAGACAAAAAAAAATTGTAACAGACTCCTTCAAAACTTTGTCGTTTTTAATTTCTAGCGTATTTATAGAAATATATTTTGTAGAAATCCATATTATAATTTTATTATTAAAATCAAACTCAAATTCGAGTACCTATTCTATTCTTATTCTAATTTTTAGAGGTGGGATGCAAGCTCCTGACGTCACTGCAAACTGCGAAGATTTATTGTGACGGGTCTCCATTAATAGTTCTAGCTCTCCACGCCAAGAGCCTGGCTACTGTGTGGAAGTGGAAGGCGAGTTTATATTTTACTAAATCTCCCCCTCCAAGCCCAGATACGTAAGGTGTCGGGCTATTAAGCAGGGAGTGAGCTTTTAAACATCCTCAGGTTTAAGCAGTGGTCCCCCGAGGATGAGGCTTCTTTTATGATGCAAAGAAAATCACACTCACATATAATGTGTATCGGTGTTTCCTCATCTGCGCTGTAGAATCTAAATCTTGAAGTTTCAAAGAGGTTCATTCTAGCAAGGTGTTTGTTCAATCTGCAGTGCCCTGTAAGGACTCTAGTGATAACGCTCATTTGATTTCGGCAGAGCTTTATTAGGTCGAAGGTCGATGGCAAACCTTTGAAAGTAGTATCTAAACTATTTTTATTTTTTTTTATTTTTATAAACTATAATGAAAATCGTACAAATGTTTTATCTTGTTAGGCCATTTTCGAACTAATGTGAAGATTAATTAGACTCAAGGTCTTTATGTACAGTACATTTATAGAATTTTAGATACTCAAGTAATAATGTTCTGCGTGTACAATGATTTTAATTATGGGAAAGAACCAATCGTTCTGTATCTTGGGTCTAAAAGACCCAATGTTGTAAATAACATTACAGGAGAGTAATGTTAGAGCTATTTTGTGGCTTTATAATAAACTGTTTGAGGTGTTTAAAACTATTATCAATAAAAAATCACTACCAAAATGTATGTATGTATATTTAGCGGGTTGTGGTCAAAGGTCCTAGGTTCGAATCCCACTCTACCACAACTCGATATCCATTTTTCCAGCACAAGTTATTTACGACTTTTAGGAAATAGTCTGAAAATTTTAATATTTGAGTAAATAATAAATGTAATGAGTAAAAAACTCAAGTATTTCTCTTTTTTTTAAAAAAATGTGTTTTAAAAATAGTAAAAAAAAAAATTTTTTTTTTTAACATCAACACCATTGGTCATTAAATACAGTGCCCTATGCACCATTGGATCTTATTGTTGGCTAACACTCTCACCTTATCTCATGTCCATGTCAATCTCGCGTGTCAAAGTTCCGCAAACTACAGAAAAAATCTTGTTATCGACAGTCGTTTAGGGCAACCCAAGTGTAAAGAAGAGGCAGCAAGGGTTCAGGTTCTTTTCGAGCATCCAAAGCACGTGTACGAAGTAGGTCCCATGCCGCATCTTCAATATATTTTTTATAGAAGGCCACCAGATCTATTCTCAGATTAAAATTTTCTAAAAATCATAACGTTTTTGACCAGAATTCTTTTCAAGCACTTAATCTCAAAAACCTAATTGTAACGGTATTATTATTCACAGTCAAATTATCGTGTGAACGCCTGATAAAATGGCGCCGCTCAGACGTCAAATCAATGGAAATTGTGCAGTTTTGTCACGTCAAGTCAATGAGAATTACCGCAGCAGTCCGCCCTCCCACATTGTCTCTACGTATTAGTATGGGACGCGATAATGATTTGTGTAATTTGTTTGAAGGCGTGTCCAAGCGCGGGTAGCTCGGGCTAAATAGAAACAATTCATGACACAATTGTAGAAATGAATTTCGTACCCGCCCGGCACGGCGTTGCATTATGTATCAAAAACACAAAGGAACTTATGAATATTGAATTATAATTTTATGGCGTGGATCCGGTCTTATGTAAATATCTTATTTAAGAAGAGTCTTGTATAATGTAATGACGTGTGCAAACAAAACATTTTATCTAAGGCATGAATGCTTTGATCGTTGGTAGAATGAATTTTTTATTGGGAGATGATTTCGTTTTCTCCAAGCTTACGTAATGGGCATCATTATTTTTCTTGTGTCTATCACTTGAAACTCATCTTGACACTGGGCCATTCTGATGATCATTGCTGCATTTGGTATTTGAAACCAATGCCGAAGATTCCTGAACTATTGGGCTAGTTTACGTTCCGTACCCCGTCAACTCTCTATCTTCCATAAGTGCGAAGATTTTCACGGTCACTGTTATCAATATGTTTATTTTTTGGGTGATACCGTGTGTGTTGGATTTGTTCCGACGTTTTAGTTTTAATTGCAGGAGCCATCTTCAGGGTAAACGTAGTGTTTTGTAGAAATATAAATGTGTTTAAGTACAAGTAATTTGTACCATTTCACAGTCGGTAGTAAGCACATTTCTATTCGTTCCCTGCAATGTTAGCTTAAACTTCGGAACAAATCCAACACACACCAAAAAAGAAAATATTGATCTCTATCTTCCATTCACTATGAGCTATAAAGGGGCTTTTTTCCCCCACGGAATATAAGGCTAACGTATGCGGCCTTTAATTTTTCCGTAGTAGCTGACTTTTTCCAATATAATCAGTACACTTTCGTTAGACACTCGATCAGCCCAAAAAATACAGACAGGAGCCGTGACGCTGTTGATAAGACGATAAATAGTAAAGCTGGCGTCACGAGTTTGATTCCCGCCTGTTGCAAGAAAGAAATCCAAAATAGTTATTTTCAAAACCACCTTCCATATCTTTTCGTACCTACACACTGACAAGCCTCATAGAGGCGTAGAGGGTTATTCCATTTTGAAAATGCCAAGCATTCTCCTCTATAACCACATTTCACATGCCTCAATTTTATTTTTCATGGAGAATTTTAGATTCCATCCTTTCATTCCACACAGCAGCAAAGATAACACGTATGCTCTTACATCACTCCATCTTGTGCTCAACCTCAGGAATTAGTTGCAGTATGAGAATATGAGTTTTTGTATTTTGTAGTTGACCTTGCTATCAACATTTTTGGGTTTAACTTCAGAGTCTGGGTTTTACTCATCATTCAGCCAGCAGCACAAGTATTTAAAACGGAAGAACTTTTTTTTTTTTAGAAAAAGAAATATTTGAGTTCTTATGATTTACCCAAATATTTAATTTTAAGGGCCATTTTCAAACGAGTTGTAAATAACTCACTATTAGAAAATGGGGTAGAGTGGGATTTAAACTGCGGACCTTTGATCCGTGAGTCCGAGACACTAGCCACGGAACCACAACCCGATTAAATTGTTCCACCATCAATATCAATTTTGACGTTGGTGCTTCGTTTGCTAACTACCGTGATTTTAGTTATAAGCTTAGAGTATATACATCGTTTAGAGTTATACGGTTTTAAGCGCTTTTTTTATGTTCGCAGTCTCGACAATAATGGCATTGTCAGCAGTGTTAGGCTGATTGGTGGTCGATTAGTTTGTTTTAATTTCAAATAGTTAATCACATCAACATTAAAACAGCTTGGCAGCCACATTTCGTACATTGTACATTGCATGTTATCAGGCCATGGCAAATTTAATAACAAAAAAAAAGTTTATTTTATTGTTATTCTCTTGCATGCTGCTATGGATATCATAACCAAACTTCTGAATACATCCTGTGGTCTTGTCCCTTTTCCTCTATTTATTAATTTATCACAAAAATGAATGAAAGTACACGAAGAAACATTTTTATTTAAAAACTTATTTTAATCCCTAATAGATCTTCTCCCTACTTTCTTTGTTTTTTTACACTACCCGTGAGTTATACAGATCTTGATCTTGGCTTCCAAAAATAATTTTAAGGTATTATAAAAGTTTTGTTATCATTTTGGAAGATTGATCATAACCAATCAATTTAATCCCAGTCAGTGACAAATTTGCCTCCCCTTTTTCCTCAATCTATCGGAGTTCATATTTTGAAGAATAATTATTATGAACAAAATAAAAATTGCTATGATGGTTGCCAACCTCGGCCATGGAGTGGAACTATAAGATAAAGACGTTTCTCCATCTTGCCGTCCACGGGATGTGTAGCTTCTGTCCCCAGTACCATATTTCAATGACATATTTTATTAATTGTTGTTGTTTACAATGTTACTTATGTTTTCATCATACTTTTTGTATCCCAATTAAATAAACTTTTTAAATACTTGTTTTTGTATCAATCCATAAGAGTTTATCTAACAACCTGTCGATTGTTTTGAAAAATAAGCTTTATGTTACGGTTTATAATTGTGTTCGTTATAATTTATGGAATGGACTTTGTCCGTAAATCTTCTTCTTTTAATCGTTCCTCTCTCCGATGGAGGTTAAAAATCATCGTAGCAATTCTCACTTTGTTGGCAACTGCCCTGAACAAGGACTGAGTGCTGCAATGGAACCAGTCACGCAAGTTTTTTAGCCAAGAGATGCGCCTTCTACCTGCACTGCGTCTTCCTTCAATCCTTCCCTGTAAAATGATTTGTATAATGTTATATTTTTCGCCTCTCATTACCTGCTCAAAGTATTCCAGTTTTCTTTTCTTTATGGTCTTCAGTAGCTCTCTATTTTTTTCCATCCGCCGGACAACGTCATTGTTTCAGACTCTGTTCACACAGAAGATTTTTAATATCTTCCTGTAGCACCATATTTCAAAGGCTTCGATCTTTCTTTAAGTGTTTAGGGTAAGTGTTAACGTTTTGACATCGTAAAAAAGTACGCAACATCGTACAATGCGCATTCGGAGGTCTAAATTAAAGTCTACTGCAAAAAAGTCACGCATCCTAGTCTCGCGCCATCTCTTTTCTGATTTTGATTACTTGTTGATGACCCCATTTATCATTCAGCCAGTATCCCAAATATTTATATTGATGAACTTGCTGAATCTATTTGAAAATCAAAATAAAACTAAATAAAACCACCGTCGGTAACCTGTAATTAAACAAGTTTGGAAGAAAACAGTGTACATATTCTATTTTTTATAAATTATTTTAATAGGTAGATAAAATTTACAATAAATGTTAACTTTCCACCGTAACATGGACCCAGGGGTGGAATTATGGATCTTATCAGGGAATTATTATTATTATGGATAACTTATATAGCGCCATTTTCGTAACAAAATACCTCAAGGGCGCTTTACATAGTGATTCTTTAAAATTTGTAATTTAATTAAAATAATTTATTTTGTTGTCACATGCTACGGATTTATTCAAATGATTTAGAGAACAAAAGGGTTTTAAGTTTTTTCCGAAATATCTTTTCACTTTCACAGCCTCGCACCTCTGTTGGGAGAGCATTCCATGCCATAGGGCCTGCGACCGCAAATGCGCGTTCACTAAATTTAGTGCGTTGTTTGCGTGGAGGTATAATAACTTTTCCTCTCGCCGTAGACGTAACTGATCTAAGCGTGAGACGCCTGTCAGCTAGTTTATCTGGAATGCATAGCTCCCTTAGATATTCCGGAGCAGAGCTGTGCAGTGATAAGCCAACAGAGATTCGACCCTCTGTGGAAAACGTAGCAGAGAAGAAATAAATTCTTCTATATCATAAGGATATACGTGGACATACGGATTTATCGCATGAAGTAATATCATACATAGTAAAAATAGTAAAGGTAATTGTTGAAATAAATAAAAATTGGATACAAAATGCCGAACGCTCTCAAAGTGGAACAAAAGGTCTGTTGATGCTTTTCAATAGTCCGACTTCTCCTGAATAAGTTTTTTGTGTTTTTTTTTCTTAAAGGAAATGCGGAGAAGTTCCTTAACAAGGCCACAGCCAATTATCCCACCAGATCCTCACACTAAAGTCAAAGTAATTAGAAGGAACATACCTCGTAAAGATAAAATATCTGGGAATAATAATCGACCAAAATATTAAATGGAAAGAACAAATAGATTCAATGTGCAAAAGACTAAGAAAATTATTCCACATATTTTTTAAAGCTTAGACGTATCTTATCGACGGATCAATTAAAGACAGTTTATTATGCTCTGGTACAGTCAATCATTCAATATGCAATAGTTGGATGGGGAGAGGCTTTTAACGCCCATCTTAGACCCTTGAATGTTCTACTGAAAAAAATTATTAAAATTATACTATATAAATCATCTTTGTTCTCAACTACCGAACTGTTCAAAGAATTTAATGTTTTAAAAATGGAAGATATCTACGGAAAGTGTTGTATGCTCCAGGTGCATAAAGAGAGCCTCCCATCGGACCGTATTACGGAAAGGTTAAGAACAGGATGCCTCGCTCTACAGAGAATTAAAACTTCCACGGCCAAACATCTTTATACTTATATAGGACGGAAGCTTTTCAATAATTTACCACAAAATCTATGTCAAGAAATAAATTACGGAAAATTTAAGAATAAATTAAAGAAAGGCTTCCTGACATAATTAACATTAACCGTATTTTGAAAATAAAAATGTATGTATAATATGCGCATGTGTATTTCAATTTATACATTTTGTGTTTTTATTAATTTTTTTGGTGGTTACTAGTTTTCAGTTTTCTCAATTTTTACAATTGTTTAATTTTTTTTAAACTTTATTGTTTTGTTTTGCATTTTTTTTGTTTCTTTTTTATAATATTTTGTAAACTTGCCTAACGCAAGAGCCAGACACTTTTATGGCAAGCTCAACCTTAATTGTTCCATTTTTGTTTTTTTACGCTAATAAAGGTTTTTATTGAAAAAAAAAAAAAACCTTTCGCAGTTAATACAAGATTTGTTTGTCATAAGCAAGGCAAAAAATAAGCAACTCTTTTTAAAAAAATAAAAATTTAAAAATCACGTGTATTTTGTACAAATTAAAATAAATACTATAAATGTGTTTAAAAGAAAACAATGTTTTACTAAACACAGCATTGTTTAAAAGGTGCACTGAAGCCACACGCTTAATAAACACAAAATCTACCTTGTTCAGGTATTATTAATCACCACTCTCCGGTTTTATTTTATTATTTTTTCCACTTCGAGACCCTAAGCGCCGTAGGCTAATTAAGGATTTGATCGACCCAACAGTTAAACTGTTTGAAGAAATATCTGGTAACGCCTCTAAGGATCGGTGTTTAGCTGACTTTAGTTAAAGATGTAGTTTATCAATACCTACGCTCCTACTGAAACTATGATATGTGCATACATATATTATAATGAACTCATTTGCTTTAATGGTTTTTAAAGCTTTTAACGGCTAGATTATAATTTATTTTTGAGGGTTAGTAATACATAGGTAGACCGATAGAAGAAAATATTTTATACAAAATAAAAGTGGAGTTGTGGTCTTGTTGTTGTGTCCAGAGATCAGATCAAAACTTTGATCAACCTTTGCAACGCAACGAACTGAAGTTCATTATATTTATATTAAAAATCAAATAAAGCATAAACAACGTTTGCAACAGCAACTATTTGACTCTGCGGATGTGAATCAAGGAACCTAACTAGGAAAATAACGAATTTAAGGTTGAGAATAGGTGTCTCTCCTGGTTCTAAAGGGTTTGTCCCCTTCGGATCTGGAGGTCCAGCGATGATCCGCGAATTCCTACCCAAAAAAAAGCGTTTCTTTGTTATTGCTGGCGTCCGTCTACTCCTAACTGAAAAAATGTCTCAATCGAATACAATAAAATGTCTTCAAATGCTCTTCTTGATGCTTGGCAATAGCGATGCGAATTTTCCCCTTCAGGAAGGGTTTCTTCCTTCAATCTGTCAGTGCTTAAAATTTTCTTGGGTTATCTCTGATCACTTGACTACGCAGTTTTTATCAGACTATGGTAAATATAATGACAAATAATTTGATATTGTAACAAATAAACAATCAAATAACTTTTCAATACAGCCCACTTTTTTATTCAAAATTAACGAATCGTGTAACCTTCAACCACTTCCCCCCCTTACTAACCCCTCCACCATAAATTCTGCAAAATATGTCCAAATATTATTAACTTGATTTTATTGCATGTTTTTACATGGTGGTGTTTGCATCTCCTTTAACTCTGCATGTAATTCATGTATTTTTTTGTAAATATTATGCATACTACGGTGACGGTAAAGGTGATGTGTATTTTTTTTTTGCATGTTGGTGTAGTGACTATCCTGATGAAGAGACGGGTATGTCTCAAAACCGGTAGACATAAAAAGTCGGTAAGTAGTCTAATACTTATATTTATTAAACCTAACACATTATTTGTTTTTAATATTTTTGATTCCCCTTCGTGCTGCTACGGATATCCTAATCAGTCTTTTGAATACATCCTCTTGTCCCTTTCCTCTCTCTATGATTACTAAATAGAGTTTCTTGCTACTATCCGTGACCCTGTTATAGGTCCTTCCTAGATATACAGATCTTGTGGCGTCCAAAAAGAATTTCAAGGCTATAAAAAAGTTTTTCTATTATTTCGGCGAATTGATCATGTCCAATCAATTTATCCCATTCGGTGAAGAATTCACTTCCCTCTTTTTTTATTACAATAAAGTACATATTATGTACTTCTGGATTAACTTCTTTTAGCACATAGATGCTAAGGCTACCAGATTACAGAAAGCTCCTTCAGGCGGCTTTTCTCGTTCAATTTTTCCGTGTATGTGGGCACCGCCCAGGAGACTTATATCCACATGTGCGGTGGGCGGTATGTGGTGGACAAGCTATTTTGAATTCGTAAGGAACGTAGAAATAAGGAAGCAACCAGGAATGCCATTACAGGGTGTTATCTTACAAATGATGAAAGTTAAGGGGCTGACAAAGAATTAGTTTTTGGCATTATGGATATTGTTACACAGTACCTACTAGTAATGGAAAGACGAGCACCGTGGCGCAGTTGGTTAGACGGCTAACTGGCGTTGCGGGTTCGATTCCCGCTAGTTGCATAAAGGATATCAAAGAAATATTTTTTGCTCCATTGTTAGGGGTGTTGTGGTGTATTTTTCATAACTTTCTTCCACATCCTCTCATTCCCACCTGCTGCTGACAAGCCTCTACAACAGAGGCTTAGCTGGTTATTCCTTTTTTTTAAAGTCATTACAAAAATCAACCAATCATAAATCGCAAAAATCGCAAATGCCTAGGACTTTCATATATAAGTATCTGTCCATCAACATAAAAATCTAGTTTTTGTCTGCTTGGACACATTTACAAATGTTTCGAAAAAATTTAAATAAACATTACTTTCTATCTCTCTGAGTGCGTATACTGCTAAAGAAAAACGTATTTCCAATTTTTATTTATTTACATTTCCAAACATATTTATTTATTGTGAATTAATACGTTTTTTTAGCGAAATTAATATTTTGTTGTTTATTAAATCTTTATTTGAATTAGACGGTCATTAGTTGGTATAATTAATAGACTTATTGTGTATAATATTTGTGGTTATGTTAGTTTAAAAGAATAGTCTATAAAATACACCTTTTATACACAAGATGGTAGCAATTATCTCAAAAGATTAATGTAGAATGATAATTAACAACCGTTTTGAAATTTAATAATGTCTGACTGTATTATTTTGACAGGAGTACGTCTGCTATATCAGAAAAAGAACCAGACCCGAACTTGAAAATTTATAACAAGATTTGTCAGCATTCGAAGAACTTCATTTTATAAATATTTCACAAACTAACAAAAAAAACCATCACGCCATTTCGTAAGCAGAGAAAACAGAACGCCACAGCACTCTATCTTTGCTTTTAGCACGCGCGTCGATTATTCCGACTTTTGACATGTCCATCTTCAAGTATTTGTTGGATTTGGTCATGCCTTGTCTTTTTCGGTCTTCCTCTATTTCTGTATGCATCACCATTCGCATTGTGAATATTATTAGCTGTCCTTTCACTGTCAAAAAAAAGTACATTTTGTTTTACATATTAAAGGAGGGCAAATGTGGAATCAGATAATGAGTATGGAAGGAGAGAGAAAGAGAAACCAGGAAAAAAAAAAGAGATAAAAAAAATACATTAAAAAAAACCATTAAAATGCAGTTAGCTCAGGATTCTGAGGATATATAGTAAAGTTTCAGGTGTTTCTCGAAAGTGGCTAGAGAAAGTGCATTTTTTATAAGAAGAGGTAGCTCATTCTACAGTCAAGCACCTTGACCGGAAAAGGAATAGCTGGAAAATGATGTGCTATGTTGAGGGATGGAAAGTGTTCTCTCCTGAGAAAAGCGAACCAAAAGACCATGATCAGAAAAGTAAATGAAATTCTCAGCAATATATTTTGGAGCGCAATGGTTGTGAAGAATATTCTAAAGAAGTGAGAATGATTGAAACCTTAGTTATTTAGTTCAGAGCGAAAGGATAATCATATGTAGATAGTAGTACATGCACTAAAGGAATAGGAAGCATGGTTATGTTTTTAGACCTCTGTAAAAGAAAACATGAATTTAAAAGATACTTCTTTATAAGAGAGGTGAATGGGTAACACCTATTGTCCTCCATGGATGCGAATCGTGGCACCTCACTAGGACCCGAAACAGCAAAATACTGAGTTTTGAGAATAGGTGTCTCAGAAAAATCTCGAGTGTGCGGTGGTTTGACTTTGTGAGGCAAGAAGGAATAAGAGAATAAACTCCGATGACAACCGTCATCAAGCGGAGGCGATACGGCTGTCTGAGCCATATACTGCGGATGCCTCTTGAGATCCTTAACTACGCTTCCCTACTTTACAAGGCATCAGGTTCTTGACGTCCTGGACGTCCACTGCTGACTGTTTGTCAGTTTATGTCAGAACTACGGGACTTGGAACGATACACAAGAGCTTGCAGCCGTACAGATGCATGGAGGCTCTTTGTGAACACCTTATGCCCCAACTAAGAAGTGGACATGGAATGATGACGATGATGACTTCTTTAGAGAAAACTGTCCCGGTCCCTTGGGCTCTCTCATTTATTTGTTTATTATATATACGGCCTAAGCCAATTACAACAGTTACATGAAGAAACATAAATGCAAGAAACTGAACAAAAAGAACATAAAACTATTTAGCAAAGACAAACAAGGGCAAAACAATAATTGTATACAATATATTCATAAAAACAAAATACCTAAAGACTTCAAGCTAAACCATGCCAATCCAACTTCATCCCACATTGTTTAGTCGCGAAGAGTTTTACGAAAAGCCGGAAGATTTATCCCAAAGAATTCCAAGTCGTGTGATGAATTGACTAATCTACACATTCTGGACATTGGGGCATAAAAATCAAAGTGGATCTTAGAAGATTTTATAAATAGTAGATTTTGACTTCTGGTGACACGGTTGGGAACATGAAATGAAATCGATTGCAACAGAGATGGGACATCACTTAAAGCATTAAGTATTTTGAAAATGCATATTAGGTCCATCTCAGTTCTACGTCTCTCCAATGAGGACAGATTGAGAGATATATCCAGGTTCAACCGTACTAAAGAGTATTATTTCATGAACGATAATAAGATTTATAAATAAATAGTGTAGAAGTTCCACTCCGACTCTGTGCGTCCTTAACAAACTGGGCGTTACCAAACATACGGGCTATTTATAAGTCATTACTGTTAAACCCGAAAATTAAATGGATCCACTTCCACTAAAGAATTTAAATTACAGCGGTCCCTCCCACTTCATAGGGTGCACACATTCTTCCGAGAAATCGGAATACTTAACGATTTAAAGACCGCGTTATTAACCTGGCTGTTTTTATTATTTTCGTTTATTCTGAAAAAAATATTTGTATATAATATAACTACTAAATATCCATTTTAAACAAAATTAATACTTAATATATTTACATAAATTTTATACATGTATTTATTTTTCATTAGTAAATATTTACAGTATAACATATGAGTAAAAAAAAAATTGCTACATATTAGTAGCAAAAAAAATATTTTTAAATTTGTAATTTTGAATTCCTGCAAAAACGGTCATTGCATTGGCCACGCCCATGTTAATTTTCAACTTTGTTCATCATCATCATCATTCCTAACGGTGCATAGGGCACTGCATTGGTAAACCAATCGCACCGTTTCTTGATCATTTTTTTGTGACATGAAGGAAAGAAAGAAAGTCTAACGCTTCAGGTACCAATCCAGGGACTACGAAATATTTTTGTGTGAAAACACCCTTTTAAATAAATACTTCAAGTTAACCATGTCGGGAATCGAATTCGAGACCTTTTGCATGGCAGGCAAACGCGCTGACCATTACACCACGAGGCCGACTCAACTTTGTTACTGACCGTTAATTTTTTTAAAGAACAAGTCACGAATCTTTACGTCACAATTATCAATGTTGTGTTTTTCTAGTGACATAATTTTATATTTTCATTTTAAAGTTATAGATGAAAACATTTCTTCTCAAAATCCATATTGATTTTGAAAATACGATTAGTTATTCTAAATCCATGTCATATATTTTTATACAAAGAATTAAGAATAGTCCATAAACCGCATGTAACAGAAGGCAACTAAACTACTCTTAAAAGAGTAGTTTTACGTTTTGACCCATTATTTTCTTTGTAGACGTCGCTCGGTACGCAACTTCCGATTTGTAACAATGTAGAAATACTGCTGGAATCTTAAAGAAACACAGTAGGATCACATTTCATGTGTAATTAGCAAATGTATGTGTAAGTAGCAAATACATTACTTAAATATTGAATTGTTTTTCCAGCTGTCAAATTGTCGAAGAAAACAAAAAAGACATTTCGTTAGTGTTGCCAAGGTAGTAATTTTTTTAGCCTACTTTGCTCATCTAATGAGAGAACGAATGCAAATTGGACCTCGGATTAAACAACGCCGTGGTGGACATTTGACCGACATTATCTTTAAAACATCAAATATTATTTAACATTTTATAAAAAATATCCGTTTTATGTAAAATAAAATTGGTTTTACATTTCAAGTTCAAAGTTCATTAATTCAATTACTCTTATTTAACGACCGTTTACATACCTACTCTGTTGTGTCAATCAATATTTCCGCGTGCACAATACATTTTTAGAGAAATTAACAAATTGCTTTTTTTTACCGTAAATTTGTGTTATATTTTTTCCCATCTTGCAACATTACGCGGTGACTTCACGAATGCGCGCGGCAAACATGGGGCATAGTGGGGGGATTTTTGAAGACAGTCCGATGAATTCAAATATGATTCTACGATCCTTCTGGACTATTCTTAATTCTATGTTTTTATTGGTATTCGGAGAGTGTGATATTTCATTATTGTTACAAAGCGGAGCGAATGCCCACATCTATTCGGGAAACAATGGTCACTCGTTGGTTTTTCTCAGGATCGTTTAGCCTCCTTAGCGCCGCGTCATTTGTGGCCTAATCGTTTAGTGAAGTTAGATGCACGCAGCCGAGTCCCAGGTTCACATACTCGTCGGCCACTAAATTATATGCTCGCCCGTCATTATGGACTATCATGAAAGCAACTTATACTTTCGGTTTTTTATTATTTTTTAATAAATCATCACGATACCATAAGGGTTAGCTTACTACACCCTCTGTAAGAATAATTTCATCTAAACTATTTCAACCAATTGACTATGGAAGTATTTTACTTAAATTTAATCTGGGCTTCAATTTAAAACCAGCATTTTTACCTAAAATCAAACGAAAACACAAAAAAATATTCAGATTTATATATCACAACAGAAATGGAGAGTAGTAGTGTAGGCATTTACAGGGCTTTTGACCTGTTATTGGCTGTCAAAGAAAACAAAATGGACATTTTGTTTATGATGCTAGGGTAGTCAAATTGTTCAAGCTCTTTTGCTCATCAAATATTATTTACCATGAAAAAAACATCCCCTTTGTGTAAAATAAAATTTGTTACATTTTTTATGCTCAAAGTTCATTAATTCAATTGTTCTTATTAAATTACCCTTTCTTTATCTACTATGTTGTGTCAATCAATGTTTCCGCGTGTACAATAAATGTATTGTATTACAAATATATACAAATATTGTATTAGAGAAATTAAAAAAAAAAATCAGTTATCTTACATTTGTGTTATGATTACATTACGCGGCAATTTCACTCATGCGCGCGGAGAAAGTGAGGCAAAGTGGGGGGTGTTTTGGACACAGTTCGATGTATTCAAATATGATTCTATGTGTGGAACCTATGACACGCGTATCGGAGGTGACACGCAAATAAATTTTCGGTTACACCTCTCGTTTAGGGACAATCTGCGTATTTTTTTGAGAGCTTGTTCTCGGCGCCAATGTATATGCTAATGTATACAATAGAAAAATATCACTTTTTAAAAAACGTTTTGAAGAAATAAGAGTCTATAAAATATTCTCTGGTAAAAAAAAATTTGCTGCTTATTAGCAGCATGAAAGATATTTTTAAATTTGAAATTTCGAATTTCCCGCAAAAACAGTAATTGCATTGGCCACGCCCCTAATACGTCACGATTCATATTCATTTTCAACTTTGTTCTCAACTATTTAATTTTTTTTAGAACATCGTCATGAATCTTCACGTCACAACTATCAATGCCAAACATGTCACGTTTTTCTAGTGATATTATTTTTTTTTTTTTTAGGTTACAAATGAAAACATTTCTACAAAATACCCAAAATGATTTTGAACATACAATTAAATCCATTTCATATATTTTTATCGGTATTTGTAGTACGTGATATTTTCCTGTTGTGTTTTAATTTATTAATAATAACAATTAAATATTTAGAAAACAAATCTTTGTCATTAACTAGGACTGCAAAAAACATTAAATTTTAAAATGTAACACGGCACTCGGGTAAAGCCAGGTTTTTCCAAAATTTTGACAAGCCCCGCTAAAAAGTACATCTGTTTAAATTACATCTGAAGAAATATTTATTTTTTCTTTCTTAATTTATCCTCCTTTCCTTTTTCCTCTTTATTTATTTTTCCCATTGAGTACCTACTAGTATTAATGTAAGGTAATTTATAAGTGCAAATACGGTTTTTTCTGTTTTGTATATCATTTGTTTTTTATTTTATTTAGGGTTAAATACGCTTTGATGATAAAATTATTTTTATAACAGTTTGAATTTATTGGATGGAGGGAAAAAAAATATCGTCGCCATTGTTAGTTTTGTCCAACATACCATTTTAAACGAAATTTAGTTAAATGTGCCGGAGTTCGGAGAAAGCTTTTATTTTTAAAATTCAAATTAAAAAAATGTTTGAGTGATTTTTTAACAAATTCTGTCATAAGCTGTGTTTATTATTTATGCCTATTTTCAAAAAAAAAACTTTTAAGCTCTATTTTTGCAGATTTGTGTTTTGGTTTGTTCGATAAAAACGAACTAAAGCGATGCTTTGGGAATTAACTTGCCTACAATTTATATTACGAACAAATAATTTAATTTAAAAAATAGTTCCCCATCACCGTCTGACGGATAAAATCCAGTCTTTGTCTAAAAACATATGGAAAAACATGAAAACTGTTGATAGAAAATATTGTTTATTAATTAACAATATGTCAACACCTTTAAATGCTTAGATTTGAATATTGTCTCCTCAAAATGTATCCTTTTCTGCAACATCCATCAATATATTTACTTATCTTGTAACTAAGTAGTCATCTTTTATTTCCAATTAAATAAGGGTCTTAAGCGGTGTATTCCTTACAAATGGATAATGATCTATGCTAACAATAAACAAATAGTTGGAAGGACGAATGTCCTTACAAGTACCGCGGTCTGGGTCCTTGGAACGTCTTGGAGGTAATCTTAAAACCAATTATTATACACCTGTCACTTTGACAGCCGCTCGGGAGTAATCCAGCAAAGCTTAACGAGGATTTAATACGCTATTGGTTTTGCAAAAAATGTTGGGCCGTAGATTTTGAACTGACTAATGAAAATGCAAAAAAAGGAATCTAAAATCGTGTACTTCTGTAAGAATTTGTTTTTTTTGGAGTAACAAAATTTATATAGTTTTCCTAAGCTCTTGTTAGTCTACATAGTATACAAGACTTGATATATCTCTCATATTTTTTTAAATGATGTATTTTTTTCAAATTTTTAAAAATACATTTTCACAAAAGATTTTAAAAGTCAAATTTGTACAAATATGCTGGGTTTAAAACAAAAAATATTTATCCTTTCTATGCGAATGAAAGTGATGCCAATACCACAATAACTGTTTTACTGTATAAAAAAGAGCACAAGAATATGACTTAAAACAAGGAAGACAGAGACGCTGGTCTGTGGCTAGTGTTTGTGTGAAAGAGACAAAAACAAAAGAAGAAATTCATTCAATCAGCCGGATATTGAGAGTAAACGGAAGTGCACTCTAGTTATATAACCGGCGTACTTTTGATTTTAAAATTATTATGTTAAAACAGGCGTTTTTTATATAATATGTACATTTGTATGTTTTTTTTTCAAATGTCTGAACTTCAGAATATTCTGTCTTTAACTTGAGGTAACACGATGTTACATCACCGCGTGTAAATGAATTTTATGGCACAGCCTTTTTTATAGTTAAAACAAAAATATTTTTTTTACATTGAAACCGCTTAAATTACTACAAATATTTCGCTACCCATCCATACGAGATATTATATTATTATGTAGGGTGCAATAAGGCTTTAGTCTGATAATCGATTTTGCTATTTTAAAATGCCGTTTTATCAAATTTACGTCATATTAAAAATAAAAAAATTAACATAAGATTACAATTATTTTTCAAGGATTTCTGGTAAAAAATACTCCAGCGTTTTATATTCATAACTAATATATCATTACTTTTCAAACGAAAGATTACGCTTCTTGAAATTTAGACTAAACTTAAGTACATTTGTACTCACGTAAAGAAAGTTAAATTTGTTCTAATTATTTCACAATAAAGGATAAAATAAAAAAGAAATAAAAGAAAAATATAAGATTACTTATTTTGAAACGAAATGCGAGCATTTTAAATTACTCAAAGTTGGTGGTATTTTTCTTAAATCTAGGTTAAATTACCTTCAAAAATCGCAAAAAAAATAAGGAGTAAAAATATTTTTGATCAAACCCTATTTTATAGAATTACAAATACACACCGTGAACATTCATCATTCTGCCTAAGTTTGAACATCTACATTTTCTCAATTCTTTATTATGTTGAGTTTTGTGAAGTAAAAGTGTTGGAACCTTTATTAACCCCCCCGTTCCTGTGATGTTACCGACGTGGCGTGACGTAATAGTGCACTTAATTTAATAATATCTCGACAACTTCTGAGAAAATTATCACAATTAAAAAAAAATATATTTACGTAAGCTTTAACGCATAAGAAAAACATTATACCACAAATTTAGATATATTTTAAAATTTTAAATGAAATATTTTGTACATCAGGATCTCCGAAAATGACAAAATATCGAGTATCCTGAGACAAATATATATAAGAAACATTTGAGAGAAAGATATGTAATATTTTTATTATTTAAAGCATTAACTTTGTGGTGAAACAATTTTCGAAATGTTATTAAGTAATTGTATATAACCACTTACCGACTTTTCTATGTCTACCGGTTTTGAGACGTATCCGTCTCTTCGTCAGGACACCAATTAAACCAAAATGCAAAACTCACTATATTCCATCACCATAGTTGTTGCATAAACATATAAAGACAACATGACATGCATTTTAATAAGCACTGATTAGGACAAACAAGCACATGTTAAATTATGAAAATATTACTACTCATCAGTGCATGTGCTTATTAAAATGCATGTTGTGTTGGTTTTAAATTTTTGTGTAACAATGGTGAAGGTGTATAGTGGATTTTGCATGTTGGTTTAATTGATTTTCTGACAAAGAGACGGGTACGTCTCGAAGCCGGTTGACAAAAAAGTCGTTAAGTGGTTATATACAAATATTTAATTACATTTAGTAAAGATATGTAATCTAATTAGATCACTCAGCAAGACACAAATCTAATTTAATAAGATGAAAATGGATTGTGATTATCAGGCGATCATTTCCTCACCGCAGGTTACCACACAGTGACTCGAAAGAGTTTTTTCATACGGCATGTGAAAGGTTAGTGCGGGTGAGATTTATTTTTAGAAACTATTTTATTTACTAGGCGAAGGCTAAAAATTATTTTCAATTTTAATTATTCTTTTTATATTAATTAGTTTCCTTCCTCTCTGCTGTAAAAACAATCTTTATAACTCTCTAGGGAACGAAATTCAGCCTTTTCAACAATTTTTATGAAAATATTGTTGATATTATAGATGCTGGGTGAGAAGACCACACATGAGTATTATTAAATGGTTTGTTCTTCAATAAAACCGGCCAATTTTATACAATTCTAACACCCAAACCTGACAGCTTTAAGTAGGATAAGTTAAATATTCTTTGCTATATTGTCCAAAAACTTAAGTACTGTAATGGTAATCCTATTTCTAAGTAACTTACACCGGCTAATCCCTCAAACATTTAACATGATCTACAGATAAAAACGTCCGAGTAAAAGATAAAAGAAAATTAAGACGCTTCAAAAGGGCTAAACGTGTATTGTATGCCTGATGTACGTAGGTACTGAGGTTTGAATAACCCTAAGGTAACAAAGAACAACAAATTACCGGTAGACTATTGTGTTACCAATGTTGAAATCAAATGGTAAGTAATGATTACAGCCACTGACCATTTTGAGACCAAGACTACCTTTGATTTTTTGTAACTATTGTTATTTTTCTTCTGTACATTATATTGTATGCGGTGCACACTGGGTTAACGTTGATTCTGACGCTGAATAAAGGAGCTATAACTTTATCGGGCCTTACTTATAAATCGGGTACACAGTTAAGCATGAGAATAGTGGTAGAATAATGATGGTATAACAAAAATTATTACTTATAAACCTCGCATAGAGTTAAACTCGGTTTAAATCTGGGATAGCGACTAAAGAAACGTATACCTGCACATTATGTGTTATAACGCTGGAATAATCACGCGATATGTCAAAAGTCATATTTTTTCGGTAGTCAAAATCAGTTTATTATTCAATTTTAAACAATTTCGAAGTCCTGCGACCGTCTCAATGCGATTTAAATGATTGTTAATTATGTATTTAAATAATTTCTGAAATGTTATATGTTTGTATGTGTTTTAATTAATTGTGTCAAAAAAAAGAAACACGAATAAACTATAAAATTCGTTTTTTTTTTTTAATTGAATCGGCATTCACTTCGTAACACTTCATTATAAATTACTATGAAAATAAAACTTTGTTATCAGTGTAACACAATTTTATTCTTTTACAAGAACACAACTGTAGTTTCGGGAGAGCACTACTTCCATCGACGGGTGATATAAAACCTCGCTCTCTCGAAGCTATAGTTGTGTTCTTATAAAAGAATAAAATTGTGTAACACTGATAACAAAGTTTTATTTTCATAATAATTTATAAAATTCGTTTCTAACTTCTCCTCTTCTTCTTAATTTTGATTTCTTTTTCTAACGGTTTTCTCCATGTTCTCGATTACACTGACAGTAGTCTCGATTTGACTTTAACGTTTGTTTGTGTTGTTATAAAAGGTACGGCGCACGCGCACATATCAGTGTTGACTGTTTAAAAAAATTAAGTATGAAATAACCTGTGAATTGTTATTCTAGGTAATAAATATTTTTATATGTAAGCTTTTTTTTATATCGGTTATAAATAGTTAAACCGGGTATAGTTATTTCTTAATATTAACCTGGTATAAGGAAATCTAATAAGTAAGGCCCAGCGTGTTTAAAATATCCTTATTATTTTATAGAAAAGCTAGGCTAGCGAGCACGCGTGAGGTATTTTATACGACGCACAAAAACACGTTTTTCGTAAGTAGATGAATCAACAATACCTCAAGCAACGCGTCGTTTGTCCGGCTCCAATATTTATCGTAAAAAATTTTTTCAAGACTATGTGTTCAGCAGTAAAAAAATATTCACTCTGTTCAAATTTATATGTAATAGGGAAATACCACCTTCTTACAATTTTTAATTAATGAGGGTTCATGAAATAACGTTGTTTAAAAAGAGAATTGCTTCTACGTATTAGTAGCAAAAAAAAACATTTTTAATTCACGTGAAAACGGTTCTTTGTTTCGACCACGCCCCTAATCAGTCACGATTCGGTTAAATTTGAAGTTTGTTTGTGACCGTATAAATTTAATTAGAACATCGTTACGAATATTGACGTCGCAATTGTCAAGGCCAAAAATGTCGCGTTTTTATGAAGACAGATTTTTTAACAATTTTATTTTAAAAGTTATTATAGAAAACATTTCTCCACAATATCCATATTGATTTTGAAAATAATTTTATTTTTCAAAAATCCATTTCACATGTTTTTGTCGGTATTCGTTGTGTTCGCGAACGCCAAAATCAATGAAAATTAATAATATTTTAGTAAATGGCTGAACAAAAAAAAAAAGTTCTTTTATTGGATTTATAATGTTCTTCATATTTTAAATGGTTTTATTTTACCTTTAGTATAAGGGAGAAAAAGTTGACACGCTAGTAAGACCTTTAGTATAAGGGAGAAAAAGTTAACATGCTACGAGTAAGACTTTTAATTGTGCCTACAGTTTTGCGTCTTTTTAGCATTTCGGCCCATGTTTAAGTATGATTATCTCGTCAATATCGCAGAACAAGGACGCATGTTATTTCCTTCAACTTTAAATAAAAGAAGTTTCATTATTTTTTATACTTTACGTCACAACTTGATAAGCACAAAAGTAAATCCTTTGATACTTGGAAGTGTTTTTTTTTATTTTTTTTAATTTAATTTAATTTATTGGGGATATCAACAGTAATACATTTAACAAAAATACAACAAATAAAATATACAGAGAATAAAACCAATGACAGATATCCACAGAAATACATTAAATACACGTACAATACATACTAGTGTGTTTGTGTGAGTGTAAGTAAGTGAGAGGGTGGGTGTTATATTGGAATGAGGGTGGACATGTGTGTAAATATTGCACAAGTGTCAATTGTCGAAAATATAAATTTATTTAAAATATTAAGAATTAGAGATAAAATATAATAAAATAAAATGAAATAAGATAAAATAAGACTTTATTATTGAAACTAAGTATAAGACAAAAAAGTATGTTTTAAGACGCGCATTTTAAATGTTATTTTTTTTACAATCAAATGGATCAATAAGGGGAAAGTTCAAATTATATTCACTAACAAAACGTATAAGTGGAAAGTTCTAGGCATAGTTCGTACGAACTGCTGGCAGATGAAATAGAGAGCTCGACGTGTGACGGGTGCGGTAGCTGGGGACATTTAATGATAACTCCGACAAAAGAGCCGGACTATCAAGGCGTCCACTCAGTATGTCATGAAGCACCCCCATGTCCAACAGTAGGCGGCGATCTTCTAAAGTAAGCAAGTGGTGTTTTTTGCAGGAAGACATATAATTGAGATCGGTATACCTGCATCTCCAGTTAAGATGTCTAAGAAATGTTCATTGAATTTTCTCGAACTTTTCTTTATGTGTGACATATTGTGGAGACCAAACAGAAGAGGCATACTCGAGCAAACTGCGAACATGAGCAAAGTAGACCATTTTAATACACGCGATATCTTTAAATACCTGACATGTACGAAGTACAAAACCAAGGTTTCTATGTGCACGGGTCAGTATGTCATCTAAGTGATTCTCAAATGTAAGTTTGCTATCAAGAATAACACCCAGATCGCGTACGGTATCAACTCTCTGAACAGGTTGGTTTTCTAATATATAATGATATGAGATGGGATGTCGACCTCGCGAAAAAGAAATAAGCAAACACTTTGATACATTGACGTGAATACGATTTTTCAAATAGTATATAAAATATATATTTTTATAAATATATATTATTTTTTATTTATTCATACAAATACACATATTATCATTATTGCGCCCATATCTCGTATACTGCCTTTTCTCTGCGTTCTTCTTCCTTCAAAAACGCATCCAAACGGTTTTTGAACTGGTTGGCAGAAATGAAATGGACAAAAAGGGTTGGCAATTTATTTCAGTCTGAAACTACCCTGGTAAAAATGATGTTTTTGTTATGTTTTTTTTTTAAATCTAGAATACAAAGCCTTATAAAACCTTTTCAAGATCAAATATAAACAAATTGGGCCATGGTCCTATAATCCTTTACCACCCTAACTTAATTTCCATTTTTTTAATAGTGAGTTATTTACATTTTGTTGAATCTGGCCACCAAATTGAAATATTCGGGTAAACTATAATAAAAGTAAGCAATTTTTTTTCTACAAAAAAAAGAGAAAAAAAAGCATTGTTTTCCTTTTTCGCACCTTTTATCAAATACATGTAGTATAATTTAATTATTTTGGACTTCATTTTTTTTTATTGTGATTAGGAGTTAGGGTTTAAAGAAAAGTAAAAGAAAATCGATTTTTATAGAAATATTACAAATTTATTTTGTTGATTTATATATTGAGTCTTTTAAATATTGAAGCCTTTAGAGTATCAACCTACAATTGCCAAACATTATTATTCATATACCTACCTGCAACAATAAAGGATATTAGTAAAGTCTTTTATATTATTGGTTGAACGAAGAATCTTAAACAGTATTGCTAGTGAAATGTTTACTCTCTCTAAAAGCTATGTCTAGACATACCTACAAACTTATGTTTCTACTATTTATTTTAGTTACATAAGATTAATTTGGAATTAGCCAAATATCTCACCTTTTTGTAACAAAAATAATTATTAAACCTGTCAAAATAAATTGTGTATCGTGTTGAGTTATAATCAATTTGATTAACACCTGTAGAAATAGGACAAAAAATAAAATTGTAATGAGTTATTTAATAATCATTACTTTCCAAATGCAACGAAAGGTAGTTAATTTATTTCCGTTGGAAAGCTTCAAATTTAATTGGTACATCATTCAATTCACACGTTGTAATTATTTAGATAAAAAATATGAGATCATGTGTCACGAATAACAAGCAGAATAAATCAACAAAGAGAACGAATAAATAACGGATAGTTGATAATTCAAATATATGAAAAAAGGTTGGAAAAATGGTTTTGAAAATATTTTCAGGTACGATGATATTATTGTTATTGATTTTATCCATGTCCCTGGGTGGAGCATATGAGGTTTCTCAAAGCCTCTCGATCAGAAGTTAACTTATTAACATGGTATAAGGTGAAGTCATTTCATTTTTATTTATTTTTTCGGTTTCAGTTTTAGATATGCAGATGACACCGTTCTGATTGCAGACAATAAACCAGACCTTCAAGAACTGCTTTAAATGATTGACTTCGTAGGTAAACGTTTTGGTTTAAATATTAATGGAAACGAAAATAATTGTATGGTTTTTAGCCGAGAGAGTCATCCAATCAATCCTTTTTGAAAAGTCTGTTGGTGGTTTTCAGGAAATTGTTGACACACTGCAGGAAAACTCAAATCGTCTGGGTCTTAATATTAATACAAAAAAGACTCGTATTATGTGCAACAAATCCTGTTCTGACCCTGATCAGCCTCTCTATAATAATTGACAGAGGATCGAGAAAATTGACAGCTTTAAATACTTGGGAGTACACATAACTGAGGATGAAAGCATGCATAAAGAGCTCGAAACCTGCCTAGGAATTGCTGGAGCAACTTTTAACATGATTCGTGTTGTCTGGAACTCTAGTCTATACTCGGTCAAAACGAAATGCCGATTATTCAACTCTTGTATAATGCCAGTTCTCCTATATGGGTGCGAATCTTGGCCCCTTACCAAAGCTCAAAACACCAAACTTCTGAGTTTTGAGAGTAAGTGCTTGAGAAGAATATTAGGTATAAGGTGGTTCGATTTTATAACTAACATTGAAGTCTGAGAACGGACGCAGCAGCCTCCTATAACGAGCGTCTTGAGGATGCGGCGGTAGTCCTGGCTTGGACACGTGCTGCGCATGCTTCAGGAAAACCTAAACCCAAGTTTCCTCTTCTTTAAACCTGCGGGATCACGCAGTCCTGGAAGGCCGTCAATGACGATCTTTAGACTTTATTCGGCAGAATTAAGGGGCGCTGGATTGACATGGGAAGAACTGAGAGTGTTGGCTGGCGATAGGTCTCCTAGAGGCAACTGGTAATGTCCACATGCTCCTCTTAGGACCGGACGTAGTAAAAGAAGAAGAAGTAGAAGAGTCATCCAAATGTAAATCTCCAACGTAAAGGATATTGAAAGAACAAACATTCAAATATTGATAGAGTGAAACAGTTCAGGTACTTAAGCAGTCTCATCACAGAAAATCTAGACCCCAACATTGAGATAAAATGCAAAATAGAAGCTGCCCAAACAGCATTAAACAAAATGAAAAATTTTGTTTGTGACGATAATATTAACCTTTGGCTGACACAGCGAATGATCAAATGTTATAATATATATTGTCTGTCTTACTGTAGGTACGGTGTAAAGGCGTGGACTCTGGAAGATAATATTATAAACCACCTTAAAGCATTAAAAATGAGGATCCACCATAGAATGTTAAGAATATCTTGGACCGATATGAAAACCAACAATGACGTATAACATAGAGCCAATCCTAATAGAGAACTATTCACCACCGTTAAGCTCCGTAAGATTTCATATTTTGGCCATATGTTGAGAGGTGATAAATATGCTATCCTTCAGATTTTCATGAAGGGGAAGATCGAGGGACGTAGAAGGGTCGAAAGAAAACAGCTTTCCTGGCTTTCAAACGTCCGAGCATGGACCAGGATTAGAACTGTGGAGGAGCTGTTTCGCACTGTTCAGTATAGGGAAGCTTTCTCTCAAGTGATCTTCAACGTCGGGAGGACCCGACATGACACGTGAAAAAGATGATAATCCATCCAATTTGCAATTATATTTTTTGTATAGTATTGAGGAGCCATTTGCAAGAGGGTGACGGAAAAACAATGTTCAAATACCTATTCATTCAATATCGCTGCTTACGCAAACCCTCTAAGTACATTGCATAATATTTTTTACGGTCCTGCATTTGTTCTTGCTTATTTAAAGTGGTAGTTTTGTTACAGTACTATGTAAAAAAAAAAAAACAATTAGAAGAAGTAAGTAAGTGGGCAAATAACAATTGAAAAAAATAATAGTCTTGAAATTTTAGTAAAAAAGACAGTATAATATTCTGTATAAATAAAGGTGTAGAAATATCAAAGTTTACCGCTAAATAAGTAAGGCAAATCTTTCACCTCTGTTTTATTTCTGACCCGCTATCATTTGATAGTATCTATCATTAAACATGTCTAATCAGACTGTCAATTATTATTAAGGCTGTCGGATATTTCATATCTATCAGTAATAATAATCTATTTATTATTTGACCAATGGTGTAAGTACCACTTGTCCTAATTGTATTAAAACATTTGTGATTCTAGTTTATTTTATTTAATTTTTTTATTGTACTTGAACACCACCCTAAGTATATAACCAAATGACGTAAAATACAACGAAGAACTGCAGCGCAGCTCTACGAGAAATTGGATGCAAAATATGTTTTCTCGCGCGGTTAAAATAAGAGCATTTAATTGTAAAGCAAAGTTTCACTATTTTGAACGACGTCCCTGGTTTATGTGAACCAACCAATGATATGAGAGCTGTGAAGGATATATGGATTGCTCATCGTAAACGAACTAATCGAAAGAACTGACAGAGAAGAACCTCTGACGTCACACGCAGAGTTAATTCAGAAATACAAAACTTGTCAACTAGTTGCTAAACCGTTTGGATGCTTTTTTAAGGAAGAAAAACGCAGTACACGAGATATAGGCGCATCAGCAAAGGCTGCCTGCCTATAACAAATAATAATAATAATAATAGTTTAGTTAACAAATACAAAAAAAAAAAACACTGAACTTCCTCATTGATAAGTTACTAAACATTCAGATCTGGCGGCTGACAATCCTTTACTAATTGCAGTACTTCCGGGAACTCCCTAAAAGTTTTATCGGTCATTCGAGAAACTCCACAAAAAGAAAATTTTGCTCAGTCATATCACTCCACTACTTCGGGAACTACACTGGCTACGTTTTCCACAGAGGGGCGAATACAAACTCTGTTGGCTTATGTATAAGTCACTGCACAACTCGGCTCCGGAATATCTAAGGGAACTATGCATTCCAGATGAACTAGCTGACAGGCGTCTCACGCTTAGATCAGCTACGTCTACGGCGAGAGGAAAAGTTATTATACCTCTACGCAAACAGCGCACTGAATTTGGTGAACGTGCATTTGCGGTCGCAGGCCCTATGGCATGGAATGCTCTCCCAGCAGAGGTGCGAGGCTGTGAAAGTGAAGTGATGTTTCGGAAAAAACTTAAAACCCACTTGTTCTCTAAATCATTTGAATAAATCCGTAGCACGTGACAACAAAATAAATTATTTTAATTAAATTACAAATTTAAAAGCTTCAATTAAATTAACCTAACAATAGAATCACCATGTAAAGCGCCCTTGAGGTATTTTATTACGAAAATGGCGCTGTATAAGTTATTCATAATTAATTAATTTTAACCTATATGCGAATGAAATTATAGCGAATATCGTTTTGTGATGAACGTAATGGACTCAACCTGGGAATAGGAAAACTAACCAATACTTACTTGCGTGAACTTCAAAAACACGGAGATGATGTATACAAAATTGCTCTTAATAGGCATTCGTCAATCAGCCTGCCAATGTACAAATACGTACGTATGTGTTCAAGCCTACAGAGTTTATATTTCATGCTCTGGGGAAAAAGTAGCCAGTTTAATTTCTTAAGTCATAGAGTGACGTGACAGAACTCATAAGTTAAACGAATAAAAATATATTCGTATCTCTGTAGGTTCCTTGGGAAAATATTAATAATCAAAGTTGTTATTGATATTGTACATATTAGGTACTTAATATATCTCACAATAAAGTGGGCCGATGACGTATGAAGTTTTTTATTTTTTTAGACATCAAAGTGAAAGAGGTCTAAAAAGTTGCGTTTTGGATCACATTAAACGTAAAAATTATTTAAAAAAATATTCCATATTACTTTTGGCCGTCAACCGAGGTTTGAAGTTTATAACTGCCTGAATATTTGGTTGATTAACTGTATTGATAAAATTATTTTTTGTTAGTAAAGATATAACTTAATCACATTACAAATTCGAACACGTTTTAAAACTACCGAAATGCAAAAAGTTTACACTCCGCGGAACTGATTCCGTTGAGCGTCTGGCTAATATTGACGAAAACGATGGCTCATTAAAACAACGCTTACTCATTTTTTACAAAACAAAGTGCAACTCACGCCCTTAGATGCTTATTTAATAAGATTTAATGCACATTATAAAATTTATTTGGACTGATTTTCTTACTTAAATACGAAATGACGGTCGGTTTAGCGCACAAAATTGACTTTTTCGAAAACTTCAAGCTCTGGTTGAGGGCTAAAAGTAGTATCAAATATTTTATTTGTTTTTTTTTGCATTCCGATAAATCGAAAAGGCAACTTTTTATACCCCTTTCTAAATTTAAATTTATTTCAACAGAGAGGGAAAAAGTTTTTGAGATGGGAAAAAACTTTTTCCCTCTCTGTTGAAATAAATTTAAATACGAACAACTCCCTAGGGAGTAAATCCAGCCAGTCTGCAAGCATTTGGACATAATCAAACATTGTTTATACCCCTTTCATTTCAAATTCGGAAAAAAAAATATCGACCCACCCTATCTCACAATAACGGTTTCAGATCAGATGCTATCTCAAATGTATTATTCGATAAGTTGTACCGTGACTGCCGTCAAAACTAAACATGAATGAAATAATATAATAATCATTTGATCGGTTGAGTTACTTTGATTGAATTAATATTTAATACATGTTTTTATAATTTTTTTACTGTTGGATATAAGTTTCGTAGAGTAGAAAAAATGGTGTTGTGTTTTATGTAAGTATATTTTACATGCGTAAAACAAGGTATTATAATATTTTCATTGACAGTTTAATAAAGATTTTATCTTTTATGATTCAAATTGTTAACTTTGCTGACCCGTTAAGGTCTTTGAAAAAAATAGTTTTAAATCGCAAGTTAAAATTAAATCAATATAACCTTTTTAAAATGGATAAAACATACTTAAAATTTAATCAATTGAAAAAAAAAACATTTTTGTATTATCAAATATAATAGATAAATCAAATATATAGACCTCACATTCCTCTATAAAATTATTAACAGTCTAGCTGATTCGTCCCAGCTCCTAAATAAAATTCAAACTAACTGTCCATCACGTGCCGTACGAAATCACCCAACCTTTAGAATACCTAGTGTCAATACGAACTATTGCCAGAATTCGTTTTTACACAGATCGTGTTCCACTTTTAACAGCTTTTTTAACCATATAGATATATATCATACAGGATTACAATTATTTAAAAATAGTGTATTAAAAACTTTTGTATAAAACTCCGGTTGGTCCCTTTTTCTCTTATATCACTCAAATTACATACATTAATATTATTATTATAAATTAAATTTCTCTTTTGAAATTTTGTATTACTACTTAAATCGCTTTAATGAAATTTTATCGACTTCTCTTGGTTTAAAATCTTCTTATATTGCTTTTTCAAATTTTAAATGATTACTTGCCATACTTGTTATTCCTTCTTTATTTTTTTTTTCACTGCTGCCATTGGCATGTTTTTATACTTGTTATACTTTTAAACGACTTTTAATTACTTATATTATATATGTTAATAAAATCAATATATTACTGCTCTTACTATAATGTGTCATTAATTTTGAAGATGTTTTTTAAATTGACCTAAATTTAAATTTACTGTCTTATATTTTACTTAAAGATTCTTTTCATCGTTTCTTTGAATCCCTTAAAATAAATATGTGTTTATGTTTTTCCTTTTTAAAAAAAATGTTATTACTATTTTATTTTATTTTTACATCTGAGCATGTTTTTCATTCTTTATTTCCATTCTTAATTCTTAATTACTCTTACAAATTTTCTTCATTTTTAATATTATTTCCATTTGTAAATACTCACTACAAACTACAAACCTTAAAATATATTTTTTTCACTTAAATTTAAATTTTTAAACCACTTTCATTTATGTTTTCTTTTTCCTTCTCTTTTTTATACTTTCATAATTAACATTAGATTTAATTGCTTTTTAATATGGAAACTTCACTGGTCCATTAGAATTAAGTCCAATTGTGTAAAATATTAAACTTTGTAACTGTACTGTATGTTTCCTGAATAAAAGAAAATAAAATACAAATAAAATATATTTAGTAAATTCAAATCATGGTAGAAAAAAATGACTAAATTCTCATTTTTTAAAATTCATAATATATTTATAAGCTAGGTATAAAAAGCATACAAAAATAGAGGGATTCTTTTAACCTGTTTTTGACAGAAGAATGCCAAATGCGTAAGTACCTAAGAGAAGCTTAACTGGACGTCTTGGGGGTAAAAAAAGAATTGGAAGACCCAGACTGAGGTAGGAAGATGACATTAGAAAAGATGCAGCACAGCGTCCACAAGTTACAAATTGGAAAATGGCTGCAGAGGACAGGCGGAGTGGAGGAAAAAGTTCAAGGAGGCTAAGACTCGATTTGGGCTATAGCATCGGGGAAGAAGAAGAAGATGTAACCGAGGTAGACTGATGACATAGACGAATAGAAACAAAAGAGATAATACAAATTAAAGGCGTAAAATAATTATTTTAGCTAATTTAAATTTTCAACAATGTTTAGTGTAAGTCCAAATGAATGCAGACTGGCTGAATTTCTTCCCCAAAGAGTTATTCATATTTAAATTTGTTGCACCCAGATGGAAGAGTTGTGGAAATGTGGATGTTCAAACATAGAAAGAGTGGTGAATGTTACAAGCTCTGTGAATGCCTAGACTTCCATATTTCCTTATCAAAAATGTTTTCCCTTCTCTGTTGCAACAAACTAAAATTTATTTTTTTATTAATACTAAACAGTTATTTAGTATATTACATTTTAATCTATTTTAATACCATAGAATCAAATGAGTTTATAGAAACCATATCACAATCATAATTTCAACTATGTTTTTGTATTATTTTCTATTGATTTCAATGATACTATTATTATTTTGTATATTTGATTACGTATGTAACTAAATTTGTATGATTTGTATTTTAAGATTTATTTTTTAATGTTATCTCCTTTAAAAATTTATTGTTTATTTTTAAATTTTCAAGATTTTTATTCTATTGCGTCACATATTATAATTGTATTTATTTTACTATTTATTTTTTATTGTTAATTATTGTGGCTTAACACGAGCACTTCACAAGTTTTTGAATGTGTAAACGAGTGTAATTTTGAATGAATAAAAAAAAACCTATATTTATAACATAATGAAAAATATTTTTATTTCCATTTAATTTTAGTAAACGTGAATATGTTTGTATGCATGGCGTCAAAGAGTTAAAATCTGATGGACATAAATAAACGTCAGATGTTTGATCTTATTTTTTACAAACTTCTTCTGTATCGCGATTAATATATCATGTAAATTATTGTGTCGTCATAGAACGGAAACGAAGGCAAACATTGATATCTGAGTGACAATAAAAAAAATAGAAGTATAATTATGATCAAATCATTTTCATGCTTCATGAACAAGCAGATTTGTTTGCATGAAGTCATTTTTAACATAAACTCGTTTGACAATTGATCTCTAGATGAAGGTTTTGCAGTCCAGATGATGATACTGTTATACTCGTATATGACAAAAGAAGACGCATACTCGGTGGACCATTGGTTAAACCTGAGGATGTATGGGCACTCGTTTCCTACCTTACCGATGTGTCGCATTGTTGCGGCGATGAAGTAAATGGGAACCAGATATACGAATGTCTCAAACACTTTTTACGTCTCACTCCCAACGCTATAGATAAATTCGCGCGCGAGAAGCAATTTCACGCGTGAGACAGGCCAGCCTGTACCACTGTCATAAAATGCCAGTTGCTCTCAGCTGCTCTCGGGACTCCGCTAAGGGTGGCCCCTTTGCTCACGCTAAGAACGTTAGCAAAGAGTTTTTTTATCATTTAAGTGACTATACTTAATATATTATCACTTTCAACTTCAAATAAAGTTGATTGAAGTAAGTGCGTACGAGTGTTCTATTTTTAAGATTTTAAATATGATTTTAATTTTCTAATAGTGAGTTATTTACAACTCGTTGAAAATGGTCATCAAAATTGAAATTGTTGGGTATATTTCTTTTTTTCCAAAAAAAAATGCTCTGATTTTTTTCGCACAGTAAGATAAAGGTTATGGGCCTAGGAGATTAAGCAATATGATAGTAGACGCCCGAAACTCAGAAGCCTACTCTTCAAAAGCTTGAAGGGCGATAATTAATTTACGGGACCTGTCATAACAGATCTACACAGGTCGCAGTGACGTCAGGGGTGTGTTTGGATCTGACCCTCATTTACGTACGTTTTTGCGTAAATTACGTAAAATTATTGTATTGGAAAAGGTTATTCTAATTATAAAACAATAACATAACGCTAATAAGTAATGAAAAAAAGTTTGTCAAATTCAAATTTTAATTAATTTATTTTTCCAAAATAACATTACAAATAAAACAAAATATACAAACCATTATATTGGGACAACATATCAGACCAGGGTCAAGTAAAAGTGAAATTGATATTGACGTACGAAAATGTGTACATTTGTCTGAAAATTTTAAGTATTTTCGTCGGCAACTCGAAATTAAACATGCATTAACTCTTTTTTTTACACATAATCTAATTTTCATTCAGAAAACTTATTTTAACTTTGGAGATAAAATATAAGATAAACGTCAACGTCCCATTCTAATACGGGCTCAGGAATCTTTTAGCAATGGTTCGATATTATTGAATATCATGTGACTGTGGTATAACATAAGCTTACATAGAAAACAAGACTTGACATACCTCTATTATTTTTTTAAATTATTAAATTGGGTTTTTGTTATCCTTAAGCGGATATTTTCACGGCAGATTTCTGAAGTAAAATTCATATAAACATGAAGAATTTTAATAACAAAATATTCATCATTGCTATGTAAAAAATATATAGGTGAAAGTGATGCTCATACCAACATAAATCTGTTAAACTGCATAAGAAAGAGCACGAGAATAGAATTTATAACAAAGAAGACAGAGACGCTGTTTTGTGGCCTGTATTTGTGTGAAAAAGACAAAAACAAAAACAAAAAAAGAAATTCATCAAATCAAACAGTTATTGGCAATGACCGGAACTGCACGCTAGTTATATGTCCGGCGTATTTATGATTATTAATTTAATATGTTATAACAGGCCTAAATTATATTAAAACTTTATAAATTGTCCAAACGTTTGTAGAAAAATCCTGGATTATGTCTCTTTGTTTGGATAAAGGCTAGTTTAAATGATCACTTTACTTACTGAGAAACAATTGCGATTTTGTTATCTGTTTAGACTTAACCTGCCCAGTAAGTGCTTGGACTTCTATTTTACCTGTTTTAAAATGTTTTCCATCTTTGTTGCAACATGTTAATCGTTATAAAGGTAACGATATTTCTGATACCATTTCTCTGAGCAGCCAAAATACAAATAAATTCAAACGAGAAGCGTCCATTGATTTCTTAAACCGACATTTAAGTTTGGTTAAAGAAATATTTGCTTCACTAACAGAGCAAATTATCTTTCAATGCATCCATCATAACCGGAATATCAAACTCGAGAACCGCGGTCCAGATTATTTTTCAAAAAAGACTTCGATAACGCACACTGCAATAAAACAAAAAATAGAATCTGTAACAGTTATTTTAGACTTATATATTACACATCTTAAACAAATACAAAGTAATTCCACTTTTAGATAAAGGGATTTTGAGTATTATGAAATTACAATCTATAACGGACTTCCACTGTTAATTAAAACAATTAGTAACGAGAAAATGTTCAAAAAGGCTATCAAAAAGTTGAAAGTGGAGCCGGGTAGAAATAAAATAGATTGTCTCATTTGCTCAAACCAATATTGAATCACCTGCTCCACAAATGTATTGTTTATGTTATGTTTTTGTTATTTTATTGTGCGTTTTTTAGTATAATTAATGTAGGTTAACATAAATTAAATATAAACATAAATACCTAGTGTTTGAAACTGTCTGAACATTTTGTTAATTATACAAAGATAATTAACTAATTAATAAAAAAATTAAAAAATATTTTCTTAAATGTAAAAATATAAAATAAAGTAAATTGTTAAGTGTCTTCAGTACGGGTAACCCCAGTATTTTTATTCATTGTTTTTAGTAGAAAAAAAAAAGGTTTTTTTTACATCTATTGAAATTTGACCAAAGTTTTGATTTAAACTAAATATTAAAAAGAGTCGAAAGGCTGGGAAAATACTAGAAGAATTTTGATTATAGCCACGAATTTTATTCCAATTAAAGTATTCAATTTAAACAAAATCTTTAATTATCCTTATGCAACTTCTATCTTTTAAAATATTATCTTTTTCTATTAGAAAGCATTAGCATTTAATGTGTTTCATACACCCTTTTTTCACCCTGTTCGTTTTGAATGAGTCGGGAATAATGTTAAAAAAACACAATACAAATATAAAGGGGATTTTTGCAATTCTAATGATATAACTATTAATGTATTCAAAGCATGTTTTCATTTATAATTTTTGGGTTTAAAAATAAGCGTATACAAAACGGCTCTTAGTTGAAAATAACAAAGACATATTTAACTGCAGTAAACTCACTTTTAAAAAAAATATTAAAAAACTATTAAAAATTATGTTTCTTTATAAAAAAAATAATTCACATTACAAATTTAGGTTGTTTCTATTCACTCATATCAAACACACACTCACCTTGTCCATAAACTTACCCTTACACCCATAAACACTCACACACATATTCACATACCAACCAAAACCACACTCCACTCACTTACACACGCATCCTCACACAAAAAAAAAACTCGCACACATGCACTTCTATGAATTAATTTCTAACTGAACTGGATTTTTATAATTGTATTTATGTGGAAAACTGATTTGGCTTTATTTTATGTCTTTTTTAAAAAAGGTTTGTGTATATTTTTTTGTATTGCTGTTTTTTTTCAGAATAAACAAAATTAAAATTTACATCACGTCATTTTGACGTCACACGTCATGACTCGACTGCGCTTCTAATAAACATTGCATGCAAGTTTAGCGCTAAAACGTCATTCATGCCGTTTTGTTGAATCTTTTCAATCAAGCATCCTGCGCTGAGGTAAAGCTTTCTACCATTCCGGAGCAAAGAAGTACACGATTAAAGGACTTTATAAAAAAAAAAAATGTACTTCAAACTTTAAAAACGTTTCATGCTTAGAGATATTAAACTACTGACACCCAAGAAAGAAGTACACGAAATCAAGTTCCCACTAGGAAGTAAAGTGAACAACGGTCAATATACATACCTTAGAGGTAGCATCCTCAGTTACAATATGTAGTTTGGACATTAATACACTCAGTTACAACTAGTGCGACAACCTTAGATATTTCCAACATGTAGTTTAGTGCAGTGCTCAGAAATTGAAGTTAAATGTTTACGCAATTACCGTTTATTTTTTTTCTGTATTTATCATGTAATAAATACACTTTAACCGTCAACATCGTTCTCTTCTGTTACATCCAGCTGGGTAGGAGATCCAATCCAACATGTTTTACATATTAATATTAGAAATGCGCCGATAAACTTTAAATTATCATTATTTTTTCTGGATCTAGATTTTGTTGAATATTGGATACTCGTATATATTTGAGGGTATTAGTAGCAAACTTAGAAATCTCCATTGAAGGAGTTACTGAGATATTTGCGAGAAACTTTGAAAAAAGTATTGTAAGATTTCTAAGTATGTCTTACTTACTCGACGGAAAACGCTTAGTTTGCAGTGTCAAGTAGTATAATTGAAATTTGTTTTTGCAAGATTAAGAGACGATTCTAAATTACGCTATTATTTAGGGAGGTAGGTTTAAATGTATAGTTTATTTTGGCATCAACAACTTATTTTCCGTTTCTGGTAGAAATTTCTAAATTTGCTTCTTATACCCTTATTTCTTCAGTAGTAAAAAATAACGAATTTTTAATTATCATTTAGGGGAATGAAGATTGAGCAGCCCTTCTAAAGCAGCGCTTGTCCAACATCGAAGCCGTGAAAGCCTTCGCCTCGGCAATTAATTGATACACATCTTGATTTATATTATTTATTTACAGTTTCGCGATTCCAGATAGGATTCGAACCCGGCATTTTGTTTGCCAATCGACAGCAGACTTGCAACGCCTAAGGAGTAACTGAAATACATATTTACATTTGCGAGTACGAAGGAGAAGAGAGCCATTTGTTAATTCAATTATAGCTGAAATGGAAATAAATTGAGTATTGCCTTCAATTTACTGTGGTAATAATATAAATAATGATATAATTATACGGTTATAGTAATTATCAGCCTCGTGGTGTAGTGACCGGTGTGTTCGCTTGCCATGCAAGAAGTTTTGAGTTCGATTCCCGACATGATTGAAATGAAATACTGTTTTAATAAGGTGTTCTTACACTCGAATGTTTCACAATCCCTGAACTGGCTCATTAAGCGTAAGACTGATTTTATTACCTTCATGTTAGAAAAATTATCAATATAGGCTGCGATTGGTGTACCAATGCAGTTCCCTATACACCATTAGGTGCGAAAAGGGAATGAAAAATTAACCGTAGGAAAAACCTTGACGTAACACGTTAAAATAACAGAAATAATGGGTGCTTTTTTAGTCGAAAAAGAACTTTTGATTAGTTATACTTTATAAATTTGTTGCAAGAGGGAAGAAAAATATTTTTGAGATGGGAATATAGAAGTCTAGGCATTTACAAGGCTAATAACCCGTTCACTGGCTACGTTTTCCATAGATGGTCGAGTACAAACTCTGTTGGCTTATGTATAAGTCACTGCACAACTCTGCTCCGGAATATCTAAGGGAACTATGCATTCCCGATGAACTAGCTGACAGGGGTCTAACGCTTAGATCAGCTACGTCTACGGCGAGAGGAAAAGTTTTTCCGTTTTTCAAGCTTCAATTCCGTTTTTCAAGCTTCAAGCGTATGTCGGTAGATTATTAACTCCGATAGAAATATTAATATTTTTTCTCTAAAATAAGTTTGCCGATGCAATAAGTGATTAAAATAACTACACAGCACAAATCACACTTACAATTAACAAAAGTAATGGCTGAAAGTGATAAATTACGTGAAATTTCAAATATTTTCGAAAAGAGAATGTCAAGTTTTGAGGATAAACTTCTGCAAGCCAAAACTGAAGTCTCCGGAAAATCTAGTGCTGGTAATGTGTCAGTGATAGATAAAATATTAAATGACTTTAAAAGCTTCCGAATGAAGATGTTGGAAACGTTGAGCTCACTCCGAGCGAGAGTCGACAGTCTGGAGCTGCGCGTGGATGTTTTGGAGGCAGCCGCCAGAAACAACGTTCTGCTGCTTCACGGGGCCGATGAACAGGATTCATCTCCGATTGATGTGATTAAAAAAGTCTTATTGGACATCGGATGCACACCAAAAACTATCGCGGCCGTCGAATTCGCACACAGAGTCGGTAAGAAATCTAATAATGGGGATCGACCGAGACCTATTCTAATACATTTCTCAGATGTCGGGACAAAAAGACATGTGTGGGTTCTGAAAAGGAAATTGAAAGGTACAAAATTTCTTTTAACCGAATATCTCACACCGCTGAGACACAAAATATTTTCAGAAGCACGTAAGAGTTTTAGGCCTGATTCTTGTTGGACAAGAGACGGTAAAGTTATTATTCACATGCCAGATGGATCCTTCAAGAATATATGTACCATGGAACAGCTTCAACTAGCGGCAGAATCTTGCAAAACCACTGCCACTACTCAAGATTACTCCCGTAGCACAGGATCTTCAAACAGCAAGAAAAGAGATCTTCGACCTAGAACGGTTGCTAAATAAATGGAATTTAATCACATATTTGCTTTTAAACTTATTAATCATGTTCATTTACTTGTTTTAAAACTTCACTGTAATCGCTGTTATTTCTTTTTATATTATGGTAAACGAGATGCGACTTAATGTTAGGTTATGTTTAGCTTACTTCTTTGTATACCCACTGTATCTGTAGCTGTAGTTTGTATACCTAGATATTACATGTGTAAATAGAAATTCAAAATTCTATGTTCTAGTACCATAGACCATAATCTATTACCATAGACTACTTTGTTCTGGTTTAGTGTCGATAATAAGAACATCAATTTGATCACTGATTGGTTACTCACTGCGCATACTCTATACATAATATTGTCACTGATTGGCCACATAATAGTAAATATATATTTAAATAACATATACCATGTCGCTTGCAAAATGTAAACAAGCAAGTAGGTGTCAAAATAGTGTCAATCAAATATCCATTTGAATGTAAAAATTAGTAATTACTTATGACTATAGACTTACATTTCACGTCATATTAAATCTCTTCTTTACGTATTTTTCTTTATAATTTTTTTTTTTCTTACAATAAATTTTATACGATACTTACAAAATAGTTACCATAATATTATTTTGCAATTATTAAGTTTACTGTTAATTTAATAAACTTTTCAAACTTAGTTCCAGGAATTTTAATTATCAGTGCGTAATATTAACTTATTATACTATACCTAGCGAACATAACTCCGCTAACCAAGTCATTTCAATTGATAAACCTACATAATATTGTCTCTATTAGGTTATTTTTCCTTGTTAATAACAAATATACGCTATGGGTTTTGAAAGAACGTTTTATTAAAAGATCTGTTCTTTGTATTTTATAATATTTTCTTTTATTTATTCATTTATGTAAGCTAAAACTTGTTTTTTTTATTTTTTTTATTTCGTTTTTTCTCTTTCTTATGACTATAAGTAAGAGATAGAAGTTGTTTATTATTTATATTCCACTTTTTCGTTTCATGCATTTTCTATAATCTTTATTTATTAACAGCAATTCACATTTAAAATGATCTTTTAATGTTGTTGTTACTTCCATACATTTTCTATAATCTTTATTTATTATACTAACAGCAATTCACATTTGAAATGATCTTTTAATGTTGTTGTTACTTCTACAATATTAAAGTCAGTTTCCTTTATGTTTATTTAATCAGTTTATTTCTTTTGTGTTCTTTAAAACCTTGTGTTTTAGCAATATATATTTATTTCTGTTTTAATATCTTAAACATATACTCGTATATTGCTATTGCCTTAGGTTTTCTTTGTATTTTTTTAAAATATATTTTTTATCGTGAACTCTTTATTGTAACTCTTTATTGTAATCTTCCAACTGACGCATAAAATGAAGTGCTGTGTTGTTAAAACACATTGAATTATTTTATATTTATATACTTTGTAACCTAATTAACTTAGTTGTAGCTACTTACTTAAGTTCGTGCTATTATTCAATGTCCTTCACGTCTTCCTGTGAATCTTTCCACTCTATTACCGAATCCCTCCCTGAAACTTCTCTCTCCTCCTATCACTCTGATGTTACTGAATCAGACACAGAGGAAGTGTCTGGTCTCCATGATATACTCTTGAATAACTTTTCATGCTATCCTAAAGACTTTCATGTATGTCATATAAACGCTCAAAGTATACCAGCTCATTACTCCGATTTTCTATCAACATTTGCGGATTTGTCAACACATGCCATTCTGGTCAGCGAAACATGGCTAAAACCATCACTACCATCAACTTTGTATCCTTTACATGGATATCGACTTATCCGCAATGATCGAACTAATCGAAGGGGCGGTGGAGTATGTATATATCTGCGTGAAGAAATAAATTATTCACTTGTAAAACAATCTGAAACCAGTGGTGGCCATCCTGAATATCTGTTTTTAAAGATTAATTTCAAATACCATGATATGATGATTGGTGTGGTATATTGTCCCCCTGGTATTAACTATTTTTCTGAGATGGAAACATTGCTGGAAAGCACGGTAGGTGATTTTCACTCAGTTATTCTTATGGGTGACTTTAATACTTGTCTTTTAAAACAAGACTCCAGATGCCAACGTTTGAGAGATATTATAAGTTCAGTCAACCTATCTTTGCTACCTTTAGATCCTACTCATCACACTCAAGTTTCTCATACTCTTTTAGATCTTATTATAACTTCCATGCCTGACAAAGTCTCTAATTATGGACAGTTGACCGCTTCCGGATTTTCTCATCATGAATTATTATTTATTAACTACAAGATCAAATGTCTCAAAAGACTTCCTGTCACATTTCTTGCCAGAAACTTTAGAAGCGTTAATAAGGAATCACTTGAACTTGATGCCATGAGTTTAAACTGGTCAGTTATTAATAATCTAGAGACCATTGATGAAAAAGTTGAAACTTTCAACAGAATGATTACTGGTCTGTTTGACATTCATGCTCCTATGAGATCTGTAAAACTTAAATATCCACCTACCCCTTGGCTTACCAGTGACATTATTCAACTAATGGCGAAACGTGACAAAGCAAAGTCTAAACTTAAGTCAAATGCTTCATCTCAAAAATGGGAAGCCTTCAGAGTCCTGCGAAATCGTTGCAACCAATTGTGTAGAAATGCCAGAAGGAAATATATCCTCACAAACTTAAATCAAAACTCTACTAGTAAATCCTGGTCGTTTTTAAAATCTCTTGGCGCCGGTAAACCTAAGATAACATTATCTTCAACTGTCAAACTAGACGATCTTAATACTCACTTTGCTACACCTCCACTAATACTGGATGTCAGCACTAAATCCGACACTCTCCGACGTTTAAGTATGACAGCTTCTTACAATTATCCACCGTTTTTATTTTCTTCCGTTCAAGAAACTGATATTCAACGTATTTTACTTTCTATAATAACAAAATCTATGGGCAGTGATCAGCTGAGTATGAGATTGATACACTTTATTTTTCCGATTATCTTACCGGCTATTACTCATATTATAAACTTTTCTTTAAATACTGGAGATTTTCCTGAAGCTTGGAAAAAAGCATTTATTATACCACTTCCCAAAATTTCTTTACCAGTTTCTGTCAAAGATTACAGACCTATATCTATTCTTCCAATTTTTTCCAAAGTCATTGAACGAGTTGTATATAATCAGCTAAATAATTATCTATTGTCAAATAATCTTCTTGATCCCAATCAATCAGGTTTTCGTGCGGGCCATAGTACAACTACCGCTTTAATCAAGGTAACAGATGACATTAGATACGCAATGAATAACAAAATGATAACCTTGATAACATTACTCGACTTCAGTAGCGCTTTCAACTCTGTGGATTTCGATCTTTTGTTGGCTAGACTTAAAACACTAAATATGACACAACCGGTTATAAAATGGTTCGGATCGTATTTACGAGCTAGACAACAGTGCATCAAAACACCAGATCATCAATCGGAATGGGTCGATATTGCCGCTGGAGTACCTCAAGGTGGAGTTTTATCACCATTACTATTTTCCCTGTTTATTAATCCGATTGCAGATTGTCTCAATTGTTCATATCATCTCTATGCAGATGATTTACAATTATATCTTCATTGCACACCTGAAAACACCAGCAAAACAATAGAATCGATGTCTAAAACACTAAATTGCGTGTCAACATGGACAAAAGAGTATGGTTTACTAATAAACCCGTCTAAAACACAAATTATGTTTGCAGGTAGTCAAAGATTGCTTAGTAAGCTAGACATACCTTCACTTAATCCTCTTATTGTCAATGGTACCAATATTCAGTACAGGAAATCCGTAAAAAATCTAGGAGTACTAATGGATGAACATCTCTGCTGGCGAGCTCATACTAATGAATTAAGCCGAAAAATATTTTTCAGTCTACACTCACTTAGAAGGTTGCAAAAATTCTTACCCATTAGTACTAAATGCACTCTTGTACAAGCATTACTACTACCCATTCTAGATTACGCTGATGTTTCCATGACTGATTTAAGCTGTGAGCAACTCGATAAACTTGAACGACTTCAGAATACATGCATAAGGTACATTTTTGGTCTTAGGAAATATGACCACATTTCTGATTATCGTAGGCAACTGAAATGGCTCAAAATTAGACAGCGGAGAGACTATCACTCCCTCTCACTTCTGTTCAATGTACTTCATAGTCCTAACGCTCCTATATACCTGTGTGAAAAATTTCAACGCTTATCAGTTCATGGTTTACCTCTTCGTTCTCATTCTCAAGGCACTCTCTTAATACCCATACACAATTCCTCTTTCTTCTCTAACTCATATAGTGTCCATGCGGCTCGACTGTGGAATCATCTCCCACCCACCATCAAAGATGTTACTACATTATCTCTGTTTAAATCACGTCTGAAGAAACATCTCCTTTCTCTTCCTTAATCTCTCCTCCTTTCCTTTTTCCTCTTTCCGCTTTTTTCCTTTTTCCCATTGAGTAATGGTTTTGATTTAAGGTAATTTATAAACAAATACGTTTATTTCTATTTTTATATATTTTCCACTTTTTAATCTTTTTTTTTTTTTTTTTTTTTTCTATTGAATATGTTCTGTAACTTGAATTATAAAAATAAAACTTTTATTTTATTGGTTGGTTGGAAGAAATTGCCATTTGGCAATAAGCCCGCCAATGTACAAATAACATTATGTACAAAAAGTTAAATAAATAAAAAAAATAAAAAATAAAAAAAAAGTTATTTTACCTCTACGCAGACAGCGCACTAAATTTAGTGAACGCGCATTTGCGGTCGCTGGCCCTATGGCATGGAATGCTCTCCCAGCAGAGGTGCGAGGCTGTGAAAGTAAAGTGAGGTTTCGGAAAAAACTTAAAACCCACTTGTTCTCTAAATCATTTGAATAAATCCGTAGCATGTGACAACAAAATAAATTATTTTATTAAAATTACAAATTTAAAAGAATCACTATGTAAAGCGCCCTTGAGGTATTTTGTTACGAAAATGGCGCTATATAAGTTATCCATAATAATAATATTTCCCTGATAAGATCCACCCCTGGGTCCATGTTAAGATGGAAAGTTAACATTTATTGTAAATTTTATCTACATATTAAAATAATTTATAAAAAATAGAATATGTACACTGTTTTCTTCCAAACTTGTTTAATTACAGGTTACCGATGGTGGTTTTATTTAGTTTTATTTTGATATTTAAATATATTTAGCAAGTCCATCAATATAAATATTTGGGATGCTGGCTGAATGATAAATGGGGTCATCAACAAGTAATCAAAATCAGAAAAGAGATGGCGCGAGACTAGGATGCGTGATTCAATTTTGCATTAATTATATTTAGATATATCTAGTAAAAAAATGCTGTAATTTATATTTAAAAAAAAGAAAATGTGGTCCACCTCAGAAAAGGTATTTATTATACCTAGTAAGTAACTTCACAAACAACAATAAATAAAAAGATTTAAAAAAAATATATGTTCAACTATGGGCAGAATTGTGAATGTTACACAGTGTGTAAAATGGTCACTTAAACCAGCTAATGACAGGTCATAAGCCCTGCAGATGCCTATCCTTCTATATAACCTTCTCTAAAATGTTCTTAATCTCTGTTGTATATTTTTTACCTTCTTTACTGATTTGAAAACAGATCATAATAATACGAGTACTATGCTTTACAATAAACGCCGATTTATTCGGCACTGAACTGAAAAAAACTGTATTACCCAAGATGAATGGTACTTTTATTTATCACGTTTTACAAACATATAAATAAAGAACAGGGTAGTGGTTATTGTCGCGGACTGATCAGAGGTCCGAAATTTACCCTCCTCTACTACAACTTGGTAATCATATTCTAATAGTGAATTATTAACAACTCGTTAAAAATGGCGTCCAAAATGACCGTATTTTTGTAAATTATATGAACGCAAATATTTATTTTTCGTTTTTTAAATAAATACAAATATTTTTATTTATTTCAACAGAGGGAAAACGTTTTTAAGAAGGGAATATGGAAGTCTGGGCATTTACAGGGTTTATGACCTGTCATTGGCTGGTTTGAGTGGCCACTTTACACACTGTGTAACATTCACCATTCTGCCCATGTTTGAACATCCACATTTCCTCAACTCTTCCATCTGTTGACTTTTGTGAAGTAAAAGAGCTGAAACCTTTATCACGTGGGTGAGATTCATCCGGCTGAACCAAATCACCCACTAGGCAACGCCTGAAAACAATTTTCCAATTTTTATACTTCTTCTTTTACCAGGTAGTTATTCAAATAAATTTAGGTATGAACAACTACCTAGGGAGGAAATCCAGCCAGTCTGCAAGCATTTGGACAAACTCAAACATTGTACGAATATTTACAGTCATATTGACATGCGAAGTTGAAATAATCGTCGTGTGTGAATGAGAAGATGCTTAAACGAAAAGGAAGCGAGGCATATATGCAATGACAAACCAAGGGAGCGTTATACCCTCTCTGCCTACCCCGAAGAGGAAGTGGCTTAGTAATTTGTTTGTTTGTTTAATTTGTTTTGTTACATTTCGGATACGCAAAAAAAAATAATGTTCCGGGCTAATTAGGAACTTACTGTGTTAACTCGGAACCTATTTTGTTCGACTCAAACATCCATCAGATGATTATGTAGAGTTTCAGTAGGTGCCTGCGTAAATTATTATAAATTTGTGTTTGCTATAGTAAAACGCGTTTTTTAAAACATCAAATGAACTCTAATAAAGTAATTTATTGTTGTGTTTTAGTTCACACCTATAATGATTATTCTCGTTCCAAAACATACTCCATGGAACCTCGGTCTTGAGTAAAATTAGAACGAAAAGAATAGGAAAATAAATAATAATTTATGTGCTGACCATTTATTAAAACATTAATAAAGTAATTCTCTGATTAAGTTATCTTGTTAGAATTTTTTACTTTCTGTTCGAGCAGTAAGTAATATTTTTTCAACATTATGTGATAAATTGAACAGTAAATGAAATACTTAAATTAAAAAATATATATATTTCAATAGAGAGGGAAAACATTTTTGAGAAAGAAATATGGAAGTCTAGGCATTTACAGGGCTTATGACCTGTCATTAGCTGGTTTAAGTGGCCACTTTACACACTGTGTAACATTCATCATTCTGCCAATGTTTCAACATCCACATTTCCTCAACTCTTAAAAATGTTTTCCCTCTCTGTTGAATTAAATTTAAAAATGAATAACTCCCTAGGGAGGAAATCCAGCCAGTGTGCAAGAATTTTGGACAAAATCAAACATTGTTACTTAAATTTTATTCAAAATCAATTGAACAGATATTTATGATATTATAATGCTCATAAAACTATGGCACAAACAAAAATGTAAATTGTTTTTTTTTTTATTTAGCATGTTAAAATCGAACACATTCATATCATTTAGGTATAGTATTTATTATTTCTATTCATTTCTGTTTATATCCACATATTCCTTAAATAAATATAATACTTCTCTGTAATACTGTTGTATGAGCATTATTTGTGCAGGTTACTAATAAGTTCAATGTGTATTAAAAAAAAACAATATTGGATTTCTAGAATGCTATTCATCAATGCACTTTGTAGGTACAAGATGTGTTGTAATCCAGCTCTTATTTGTAAACGATATTGAAAAAATAATTAGAAAAATCTAAATTAAATTTTTGAAAAATATAAATGGTGGCTTAGTTTCATACCGTCCATGAGCTTTGTAGCTGCAAGACATGCTGTAAATCTAGCTCTTACCAGTTGTTAAATTAAATTATAATTTGAAACCAGGAAATTCCAACCATCCATGCGCTATGTAATTGCAAGAAGTGTTAGGATATTTATTGTACAGCGGCCTTGAGGTAATTTTTTCAAAAATGGCGCAATATAAATTATCTGCGATAATGATAACTGGGCTATCGAGAGTTTGCCAGTATAGTCGACAGTGAACTGACTTGTTTCTCGGCTCAACGTATGTATATTATGCATAGTACTTCTGTGTTGTACCTATTCATACTCGTACAACCAATCTACTGATTTTTTTCTATGCCGAATACGTGTCTACGAATGCGGCTTATCTAAGCTTTCTTTTTGAGGCAAAATGGGAGAGAAACAATAGCGCGCGCGTGATGATAAAGGTATTTTTTAAAAATACGGAACTGCTTAATTTTAGGCGTCATTAAAAACAATACCGAAATTATTTTAGCTACCGCACAAACAGAAGATAATTTTATGCTTCGAGATAAGTAAGAAAACCATGCCGTCATTTAAAGGGACCACTAGCCTTTATAATAGGTACGCCACTGGTTTAAGGTGATATTTAACTAACGAGTCGCCAGGGGCGCGGGCGCTTTGGAATGTTTTGGAAAGATAACCAGAGGCGGTGCACGCTACTTTAGTAAAAATAAAAAAAAAACGTAGATGTTGAAATATTAAAAAAACAATCGTGGCCTAATGAATGTGGTGCTGGTATCACTGGTGACGAATTTTGTAAATAGCCTGAGGTACAAACTCATTTGAACTTCAAGGTATAATAATATGTAAGAGTCAATGTTCTAGAAGAGGGTCCTAAATTTGTTTGCTGTATGAAAAAATAATAAAAATTTGTTCAACATAAAAGTACATTGTTAAGTGTGGAAGAATGATATTTAGTTTTTTATACTTTTAAAAAGCAATGTAAATAACTTACGATTTTAAAAATAATATTTCTGGAGAGAAATTGCACGAGCTGCAATTGTGGAGAGGTGCAGGATGATCCTAATCTGCTGCGGTGTCTACAAATGCAGCTGACTTGTGAAGAGCATGGTTTTAGAATGGCCAATGATAAGGCAATATCTGTCGTTGCTCGTTGGAGTGGCAAGGTCTGAATTTCAGATCCGAAAAGAAAGTAAGCCACTATCATTGAAGTCCGATAACGAACCCAACAGCCTCCCGTAGCGAGCGTTTTAAGGGTGAGTTGTTGGATCTGGTATGGACACGTGTTGCACATGCCTCAGGAGAATCTTTACACCTACAGGCTCCCACCGTCTTAGATGGCTGTCGATGACAACCTTGCGGCTTTTTTCAATGGAACTCAGGGAGGTGGAATTGACGTTGGAGGAGGCGAAAGTGCTGACTGGCGATATGGTCTCTTGAAGGCGTCTGGTGATGCCCACATGCTCCACTTTGGAACGGATGTGGAAAAAAAAGATTGACTTACATTTATTTAAGTTATTGACAAATTAGTTAATGATTTAAATATTGATGATAAAAAAGTTTTAACTGAAAGCCACTTTATAGGTACTAGATTTATTTAGCAATGTTTTGAGTATGTTAAAATGTTTGTAGGGTTGTAAGAATATTTTTTTTTCTAGCACAGTGGGAAAAAAATTTAAAAATTGGATAATGAAAATCAAGACACATACAAAGCCTAAAATTCATCATTGGCTGGTTTAAGTAGCCACTTTACACACTGTGTAGCACAACTTCGTGTTTTCCGTCAATTTCCAACTGGGTCAAGAGCTCCAACTCGCAACAGCAAAATCCTACACGTTTAAATGATCCTTCTTGATGCATTTAATGAAAACGCTTGCAATATACCTGTAGGGATTGATTGTCAAGGGTTTGGAGTTCATTCCCCAGTTAGTGATTGACAGAAAACATGAGGTTGTTGTATAATGAGTAGTTGTAACATGGCAAACAAATAATGAATTGTGTCGCAAGCATAGCGGCGATGATGGGTTGAAGAGACTGCACTTGAACTACATGCTGGAACTGTGTGACTGCGTTAAACTGGACTGACTGGGCGTTGACTGCGCCCTACGGTCTGTTTATTTCTTTTGTTCTTCATATCTCCATAGTAGGGACAAAGAAAATGAACTGCAGGACAACGATCTCGTCTTTATATGAAATACTGTTGGAGTTGCATAATGTGTTGTATTGGATTCTAATGGAACTGCTGATTTGCTTTTTGGAGTCATGACTGTATATTCAGGTGAAATTATTTAACATGTGTGGGTGTGTCATCGACTATAGATTATGAACCCCACATACTCAATAATCTAATAGGAAATTATCATTGCAGTTTTTCTTTAGGACCAGTCGATAAAATAAGTCGAACCAAAGGTAAACCAAGTGGCTAGAGCCACATTCGGCTCGCAAGACGTGGTTTGCCGACCAAACAAGGTATTGAACAAGCGGTCACTCAAACGAACTAATGACAGCTCATAAGCCCTGCAAATGCATAGACTTTCACATCTCGTTCTCAAAAACACTTTCCCTGTCAGTTGCGATAAATTTTCAACGTGATTTGTTTTTCAAATAAATTTCGTGCCAATTATGCCTCGCATCATAAGTTATTTTCTAACAAATAAAACGCCCTTCGAAGCCCCATACCCCGTCATACACTAATACTCAACTGCACCATTACACCATGTTATTAATTACATATTCAGACAGGTTTTTTGAACTAAAGCCTGTCTTAGGCCTGCAAGACCAAAAGGACTCAAGGATTCAGACTTTGAGGTCGCTTGGGCCGTTTTCGAAAGCATTTTGGCCGAATATGGTTATTATATGTAATTATCAGCTCCTTCTAATCTTGGGTTAAGCAAACTCTTTTCAACTCTTTGTTTTTTTGTTTAGTAATTTACGACCAAGGGTGTAGGTACTTACGGATAAACTGAGGTGGTACGTATTTAGGTAAATCTGTCTTACCATAATTGGTCTTGTTAGTTTATTTACGGCTATTCAAATTCGTATCAATTAATTACATAAATAAAATGAGTGATAATTTTAGCCACAATAAAAAAAAACTTTTTTAAACGTTGGTATAAATACAACTATTTTAACTCATAATCATGATTCCCTTCTTGTACCCAATGGCGTATTGGGCACTGTATTGGTACTCCGATCGCAGCGTATCTTGATATTTTTTGTAACATGGAGGTAAGATGATCAGTTCATGGTTTACCTCTTCGTTCTCATTCTCAAGGCACTCTCTTAATACCCATACACAATTCCTCTTTCTTCTCTAACTCATATAGTGTCCATCGGCTCGACTGTGGAATCATCTCCCATCCACCATCAAAAATGTTACTATATTATCTCTGTTTAAATCACGTCTGAAGAAACATCTCCTTTCTCTTCCTTAATCTCTCCTCCTTTCCTTTTTCCTCTTTCCTCTTTTTTCCTTTTTCCCATTGAGTAATAGTTTTGATTTACGGTAAGTTATAAACAAATACGTCCATTTCTATTTTTAAACATTTTTAACTTTTTATTATTATTTTTTTCTATTGAATATATTCTGTAACTTGAATTATAAAAGTAAAACTCTTATTTTATTGGTTGGTTGGAAGAAATTGCCATTTGGCAATAAGCCCGCCAATGTACAAATAACATTATGTACAGAAAGGTAAATAAAAAAATAAATAAATTATCAGTCTTACGATTTACGTACCAGTCGAGGGACTATGAAATATTCTAGTGTGAAAACACCATTTTAAATAAATATTTCATATCAACCATGTCAGGAATTGAATCCGAGATCTCTTGCATTGTGGGCAAACGCGCTGACCATTACACCACGAGACCGACAAAATTACTGTACTGTACGTTGATATTTTTTTGTATACTGAAAGGAATTTGAAAACAATCATATTTTCAAATAAAAGCAATGAGGATAACACACAAAACTAAAATTGATCAAACAGATGGAGGAGTTGGACTAATATGCATTTTAAAATATAGGCAGAATGGTGAATGTTGCACAGTCTTTGAAGTGACTGTTTTTTATTTTATTTTTAGCATTTTAATATTTAACACAGGCACTGCGGTGCAGTTGGTTAAACGGCCAACTGTTAAACTGACGTCACGGGTTCGATTCCCGCCAGTTGCAGGATAAAAGTAAAACTTTTTTTTTTGGATTAGTCTGGTTATTGTGTTGTATTCTTCATAGCTTTCTTGCATATCCCCTCTTTCTCACCTGGTGTCAATTCTCTTAAATAAAAACTTAGCAGTTCCTTCAAAAATACATTTAAAAAAAGAACCAATGACAGGCCATAAGTCCTGTAAACTAGACTTCCATATTGCTTTTTCTTAAATGTTCTGCATCTCCGTGGTAATATGGTTAATGTTGGCCTCGTGGTGTAATAGTCAGCGCGTTTACCTACCATTAAAAAGGTCTCGGGTTTGATTCCCGACATGGTTGATTTAAAATATTTATTTAAAAGGGTGTTTTCTCACCAGAATATTTCATAGTCCCTGGACCGGTACCTGAAGCGTAAGGCTGATCATCTTACCCTCATGTAACAAAAATGATCAAGATACACGGCAATTGGTGCACCATTCGGTGCGGAAAGGGAAAGATGATTATGATGAATATGGCGAAAATATTTTTATTTAAAATGTTCTAAATTACTCCCTAGTAGATAAAATCCCGTCCTTGTCTTAAAAAGTTTGGACAAACTCAAAATATTGTTGATCTAACTTTTTATCTCCACCTGGGCCGCGATTATGAACAGCTGTCTTCATCAGATTGTACTGAGACGGTATAAACTAATATTGATATTTATGTATGAAAGTGTGTATTTTTGTATGAAAATTTAAAGTACCTATCTTCTACGGTAACCGGTAATTTACATGTTTAGGAAAAAAAATTGTATACATATTCTATTTTTCATACAGAAAACTTAAATTTACTTAATTTTACTTGGTAGATAAACTTGAAGATAAATTTTAATTTCCCATCAGAATACCTACCCTGATTTATTTTTCGGATATTTTAGTTAGGTAAAGACACCAAAATTAAAACACCCGTTCCGGTAATATTTCAATAAAGAAATATATATTATAAAGAAAAAAACACAAAATAATACTACGTTCATATTAATTAACATTTAATGCAGTTTTTACACGTGTTCAAAAAAATTCTTTAGATTTACTTGAAATTTATTTATTGATGTATTATTTCAATTGTTTTTATTTCGTTGGTGAGGTTATTATAATTTTTTACACCTTTGAAGACAAAGCTATTTTGACCATAACTTGTGTGGAATTTAGGAATTTTAATATTATTTTGGTATATGAGTGACTTATACCCGTAACAAAACTTAAGGTGAGGAAAGTACATTCTAATCGCATATGCAGAGAATATGCAGAGAAAAACCCGAAGGTAAATACAATGGAATGTACTAACCTCACCTTAAGGTTTGTCTCTGCATACGGGTATTATTCATATCATTTTTCTTTTTTTTTCTTTATACATTTGTATATTTATTTATTTATTAACGGACATTGTCCATGTTTACAATTTATAGGGTTTAAATATTACAATAAATTAATAGTTTAAAACATTTATAAAAAAAAAAGAACATTGACAAACATAAGGGACATCGAGTATCGTGGAGTTAATTTTATAAAGACTATATTATACAAATCTAGGTAGTAAAAAAATCAATTTCATAACGTAACTAGATAATTAAAAATAATGTAAATAATATTTAATGAGCCAGTCTTATAAAATTTATGATTCTTTTATAGTTTGTTCTCTGTTTAACCCCTAAGGCATAATTATACAGTTCACAAACTCAAATAGAGTACAGAAGAAGCAAACTGAAGGCGTTCAGTCTTGGGTTGTTAGCAATGCGCAATGCCTATACTCTGAAATTTTGTAATGACCATATGTCATAAAAGAGTCATAAAATAAATGCTAGACACTGTACAGACAGACACTCTAGTGGTTAATAGGTTGCTTGATACGAGTAAGTCTTGACTAGGATGTTGCTATGTTTTCAATAAGTTGATAGCTAAATTTTTGACTTGAAAAGGGTGATTCTGGTAGTATCGCACCTGTAGGACAAAAACGACTCAACTAAAAAAATCAACTTTTTGGTTAGCTCTATTGTCCCCAATTCCATCTCAACCCTAAGAAAAACTTCCTTTCCAGCAGGGCTCAGACTAGAATAAATTGCCAAGCCAAGTTGTCCATTCCATTTTGGTCAACCAGTTCAAAACCGTCTGGATGATTTTGGAAGGAAGAAGGACGCAGGCAAAAAGCAGTACACGAAATATGGGAGCTTCAACAAAGGTTGCCTGCGTATAACGAATAATAAAATATTAATAAGAATTTAAATCCAAAATCATATACGAGTATAGATCTTTTAAAATTAAAAGCACTTATTAAGATTAAAATATACTGAAATGAACCTGGCAATGCTTTGCTATTTCAGGATTTGAGTACATACTTGTATATACAGGATATTTTTTAAACCCCGTTACATCCGAAATCACGATGATCAGTATGGGCAAGAAGACATATTTGCATATTTTAAAAAAATATTTAGAACAAAGAAAATTTGCAAAAATAAAATATTAAAAAAAACAAATGGTTGCTTGCTTCTGCTAAGGAGAAGTGAGGGGAGCGCGGCGCAGAATCAGACTCCTCCCTCTTGCCCCTCGTTTCTACCCTGCAGAAGTAAGAAACCATTTGATTTTTTTGATATTTGATTTTTTGAAATTTTATTCGTTCTAAAAAAATATTTTAATGTGCCAATATGTCTTCTTGCTCATACTGATTGTCGTGGTTTCGGATGTGACAGGGTGTAATGAACACCATGTAGATTGCATGAACACTATCGAAAGTTTGATACCAATAACTATTGTATTTAGTCTAAATTAGAAATGTACGTGTACATTATTATTTTTGTGTTTCGGTTTTTATAAATTGTGCGGACTGAGAATTTTGATAAATAGATATTCGAACATTGTTTTCCTGTCATTGCAAATGCAAATGCCTTGCAAACGCCTCCCGGATACTGTGCGAAAAAGAGAACTGCATGTCAGACCTTTTGTAAGAACAGACAAAATCGACGTTTCCTTGTCCCGTTTTCCGCACCTCAAAACTGAATCAGATTTGTTATTTTTTTTTATACTGAGTATCAGAATAAAATTGTTTGTAGCGGTTCGTTTTGCGTTTTTTAAAAATAGTTATATTTGTATACCGTGCGCCCGAAGACAGCAGATTAAACTTTTTAACGGGTTTTTAGATGGTTCTAGTTCCCATAAAAAACGTTTTTTTTTCAAACAAAACAATGGAGATACATAATCACTGCTCTTGTGCCATAATCGAGAGAGAAAATACGCGAATACGTTTGTATGAAGAAAGGTAAGACTACATTTTCCCTCAAGATGAAACATTATTAAGTTTACTTACAAAGTTCGCTTCATAATGATTTTACGTAACCAAAGAAACAGGATTGGTTTGTTAAATAAAACTATTGACCTATTAGTACTTATAGATGCACTCTGATCCCTCTAAAATTATGAAATTTTGCTCGTGCTCAAACGCTCAGTCATGGCCAATGCGTATTTAGTCATTATTTAACCACCAGCTGGTTTTGACGGGAGCTCGATATTTAATTTGAAACCCTAATGCCTGACTGTGCGTGATAACGTGTAAAAACTGTTCAGATAAAAGGAAAAAGAGATAGTTTAACTTTTCGCTGATAAGTAGGAACCTAGGTACTTGTTAATTATTGAATTCCAAATTTAAAAAATAATAAACAATATTAAAAAAAAAAAAATGTACATATATATTATCGGCGAATGCAGCCCTAGTGAACGATGAAAAAAACATTTACACTCCTAACTTTATTTCTAAATAAAATATGATTAGAGCTATAAATATACTCATGGCAATAACCTACATTTCGCTGAAAATCACACGTAAATTGGTTCAGTAGTTATTCATATTGAAGACACACATACAAACATTGCCTTTTATATATATACTAGATGTAAGAAGATGCATAATATCATATTTGTTTTGAGTGTTATCCTCGTTACCTGATTAAAATGACCAGCCAATGATAGGTAATACGCCCTTGTAAACGCACAATCTTTCGTATTCCCTTCTTCAATTTGTTTTTCCTCTGTTGCAACAAAATTTTAATTTTAATTGTTGTTTTATCTTGGCCCGGATAGTTTTGAAAATATTTATTGGACCTTTTTGTATTTTGATCATTTAAATCTTGCTAACAATTTTTGATTTGATTTGTGTTCATTCTGTGCGTTTGTTAATTATCTTCGATCTAAGATTTATATCTCTGTTACGTCTGAATTTATTTAAATTCTCCATTCATACTATTTATTCTTTCCACACCTCATAGCTAAGCCTATAATTAATTTTACTGACGACCATACATCTATTTTATTAAACCACTTTTTACAATTCCAACACGTACAGGTATCAATTATATTTATCCAACATTTAACTCATCTTGAAATAAATACAATTACCTTGAATTCAAAGTGTAATCTCGTGTTAAGAACTAGGTTTTTCTTGTTATAGTTTTTTTGACGTTAAAAATTTTTTCAATCGAATATAATTGGTATGATCGATGAGATTAAGAAAGAGTCACTAAGTTGGTTGAATTGGGTGGAATAAATAGATGGTGAAAGACTGATAAGGCGTATATTTATTACGAAAATTAATGGCAATTTAAGACGAAGACGACTAAGAAAGACGTGGCATGGTTAAGGTTACTCACTTTTTTGGACATATTGTCCAAAATTGAAATACAGCGAACCTGTTATTTTACGAAAATGTTTTAATGTAAAAAATCACGATAGGGACTGAGAGACGTGCTATTTTTTATTTCATTAATTATAGTTTTTCTGATACTTCAGTGGTATTTTTGATTGATTAAAATCGTAAGTAATTAATTAACAGAACGCCTATACACATAGTAATAAAAATAGGTATAAAAAATCTAAATAAAATAGATTGATAATTATAATATTACAGGGTAAAGTAGTAGATCAATAGAAATAACTAATTTGGAGAGTAGGTGACGATGGTTGATAGCTTTCTCTGAATTTCCGGGGATTTAACATTCAACCCGGATTCTGGACAGCAATTTCGATTCCTTAACAGTGCAGGCCAATCTAGGAAAGTTGACAATTCTCGACATGCTCAGATAATGCAGAATCTAGATGAGGAGTGAGGGTTGTAAGAATGAAAGAAATGTGTATGATTTATACTTAATAGCGCTTAATCAATGCTCGCTTGCGTGGTCTACTATAGTAGGCCAAAATAGTGTACGATTTTTAATATTTCATGATTTTTAAAAACAAAAAACGTTCTTATCATAAAATGTGTTTTTATTTAAAGGTGAAAAACACAGCATAAAGTTTTAATATATGTGGACAAATTAAACAGAAATTCAATTCTAGGAACTTGGTTAAAAAATATTTTAGGATTGATGAGAGATCAACAAAAAAAACATAGAAATTGTGTTTTATAAAATTGAGTACAAATAAAAGCCTGATGATCCAAACATACCCACTTCCCACATGTTTTACACATTTTTTTGTAGACCATTTAAATGTTTAGTAACGCCATTTTGTTAACATAAAATAAAAAAATAAATAAACGATTAACAAAAAATTATCTAAGATACCATATAATTCAATATTTTTGCTAATGGTAGTATTAAAAACAACCTACTGAAAGAAAAAAATCATTCAATCTAAACAAAAATACTTCATATACAACTTCAATGCTCGCGTGGACTACCATGGTAGTCCATACGATTTAACGTCAAATTTAATACTAGTGTGCTCGCTCTCAGCGTCTGCATAGCATTGATTCTGAAAAATCATTTGTCACTGAAAAATACATGGACGCTTAATTCGCAAATGCCTTCAGGTAAAAAAAAAATGACGATAAAAGTGTCTCCCTGGATTACTACAGCAGTTCGCGTGAGTACTCTACTCTTAAACATGGGCAGTATGCCGAATGTAACATAGAGTGTAAAGTGGCTACTTAGACCAGTCAACGACAGGTTATTTATTTATTTATTATATTTATGGTCTAAGCCAATTACAACAGGTATATGAAGAAACATACATATGTCCAAGAAACTGAGCATAAATAACGTAAAACTATGTAGCAAAGACAAATAAGGGCAGTAAAATAATGGTGTACAATATATTTATAATTACGATCAACATATAAGACTTCAAGCTAAACCATTATTATACATCTTCAACCCACACCACTTTAAAGGCCAAGAGATCTACGAAAAGCCGGTAGATATATCCCAAAAAAGTCCTGTGACGAATTGACGCATTCTGAACATTGGGGCATAAAAACAAAAGTTGCTCCTTGAAGATTTGATAAATAATAGCAGATTTTGTCTTCCGGTGACAAGGTTAGGAACACGAAATGAAATTGACGGAAGAAACAGAAATAGGACATCACTAATAGCACTAAATTATAAGCCTGTACATGCCTGTAATGTACTTATTGTTGGCCCCGTGGTGTAGTAGTCAGCGCATTTGCCTACCATGCAAGAGGTCTCGGGTTCGATTCCCAAAATGCTTGACACGAAATATTAATTTAGAAGGCGTTTTTATACTTGCATATTTCATAGTCCCCGGACTGGCAAATGAAGCGTAAGACTAATCATCTTACCTTTATGTAACATTAAAATCATCAAGATTTGCTGCGATTGGATTACCAATGCAGTGCCCTTTGCATCATAAGATGCGAAAAGGGAATGATGATGCTGAAATGCCTAGACTTCCACATTACCTTCTAAAAAATGCTCTCCGTTTCTGTTAGTATTCGTTTTTTTTCGTTAATTAAATTTCCTACCTGCATCCGAGTCGTGAAGTACCCTCTATCGAAAGTTACAAAAAATTTAATCGAACCATTTAAAATAATATTGTTTATAATTGAACTTGTTTTCGGGTTATATTTTAGATTAATAAAGAGTAAAGGTAATCACGATATTATACCTTGGATCATAATTAATTGGCTTTCTGAAATGTTAATAGGCGTTATGAGTTATCGGCTGCCATTTTGATGTAATTAATTATGTGTTCTACGTTTAAACAGTCGCTATTCGTTGCCTGCTTAGAGCGTGAGTATATCATGTTGTTAGTGTTCAAAATAAAAAATTAAATACATAGCCACATTCGAACTGTACACATTAATTAATTATTTTATAATTTAATTAATCAAATAAATTAACTCAATACAGAAAGTAAATTTCATGCGATTGCATATATTACGAAACCGACGGAGAACACTTTTGAGAAGGATACGGAAGTCAAGGCATTTACTTTTTTGTCCGTGTCCATGAGGGTTCAAGGCCGTTAACACGTAAATAATACAAATTGTTTTGTCCCAGAACTCGACCATTGTCCATGTGAAAACAGCAATTATCTGTAGGACAAAGCGTTGTTTTAAGACATTTGAGACATTGACATCTGCCAGTCTGTAGCACTTACTTTCCTTCCTTTATCGTTCTTGCTCTAACCATAATGCTTTTTTTTCATCTATTGATATATTTAACACGCCCCTTAATTTATTTAAAAATAAATTAAGACTGATTCTTTCTGGCTGCGATACCATCTCACTTGCTATTTAATGATGCTCACACTTACACACACCTAAACACCTACTCCCACATACACGCAAACACACCTGTACACTTACTCTCACACAAATACACATAAACACACCCTTTTGCTGGACCACAATTTAATATGTATGATTTTTATTTAGAAACTTCGCTGGCCTGTCCTTTAACTGTATCTTTTATATGTTATTATATTATTGTCGACTGTTTGTTTCTGTAAAATAAATAATAAATAATAAATAATAAATAATAAATAATAAATAATAAATAATAAATAATAAATAATAAATAATAAATAATAAATAATAAATAATAAATAATAAATAATAAATAATAAATAATAAATAATAAATAATAAATTAAAGAGACAGACAGGCCAGATAGCCGATAGCTAGTTAGTAAAGTTTAATTGAAAAATGATAACCCCCATCACCGCACGCGGAAGCATTGTCCTCGTGCGAACGCTCACGGAAAGGAACTTATGACAAAAGAGATATGCTTGACAAGTGCGTGTCGCTCCCGTGTATTTTTTTTCTGTTGACACTGGAAGCAGAATTTTTTATTCTATTTTTTTATCTAGTTCATCCTTTAACAATTCCAATATCTTTTAGAATAAAATAATTAGTATTTTTCGTGAACTTGTTCGTAATAAATGCCGTTGTGTTGATCTTTTTCAAAGCGCTGACGAGTGAACTGCGGCTGACCTTATGTTTTCGTCTATATAATTCTGAGCGATCCTAAACACCATTACATAAAATATGCAGGAGAGTGATTTTTACCACTTCCTAAACGGTTTGTTCTGTAGTATTGTAAAGGTCACGTTATCGTAAAATTATCAAAAGCGAGAAAATTTTATAAATAATTCAACTTATAGTTGCCTTTCAAATGTATCTTAGGTGTTTAGGAGTGTTTGGCGTTTGGGATAAACGGAAATGATTAAATAGTAGAAAGTCATATTCTGTACAAAAAATATTTCGAAATATTGGTATGTAGGATAGTTCACAATTGTATAAATGTTTTATCCTAGTGTTCTGTCCTGCGCAATCGAGACTGTTCACGGAGCTGGGACAAGAAAATCTTATCTTATCTATTATATTGTCCTCGTGAAAACGATACTTAAGGAATATGTCGTCCATGTGAAATATAATCAACACGAAAAAAGAATAAGCAGTCAAGTAGTAAATCTCAAATTACATTAGGTAATTACAAAATATTTCTTAAATCTTGTTGATAATGCCAGTATTTAACATAATTTATAAATATATAAATAAATTATAATGGTTTTTTTTATTTTTATTTAATTATCTAGTTAAGTTGATTATATTATTTCTAACTTCATTGCACGAGAAACTTCAGCCCTACGGAAAATTTGATAAAAAAATAATTTTCTTTCGTGTGGTAAAAATTAGAGCATTAATTATACGGGAAAGTTTCTTGAAAATGTACGAAAAAAATATATTTAAAAACTACCATCTTGAACGACTTTACTCGTTCACATGAATCAATTAACGATAAGAGAGTTGTAGAAGATTTCCGGTTTACTTACCGTCAAAGGAACAATCGGCAGAACTAACCAAAAAGAAGCGGATGGGGACTTGAGACGTCACACGCGGAGTAATTTCAGAAATACAAAACCTTAAAAAATCATAGCGCTGTCTATTGACGGGAAATAAAACGGAAATCTTCCACAACTCTCTTTTCATTGGTTGATTAATATGAACCAGTGACGTCATTCAAGGTAGTTTGTTTTTATTTACGTATTTAAAAATATTTTTTTCGTACATTTACAAGAGACTTCACCGTTTAATTTAATGTCTATTTTTTGCCGCGCGTAACAAAGCATTTTTAATATCCTTTTTCCCGTAGGGCTGAACTTCTTAATTCACCATCACGACAGACCAGACCTCAACACAACGCACGAAAGCAGCGTAATCCTACCTTTAAATCATAAAAAATATAATATTATGCGACTGACAATGAATAATTCATTGCGATTTTTCATACTTAGAAAAAACGTCGAATTAATTCTTAAAACTCGTCAGCAGGTGTAAACGGGTGCGAGAATTTACGCATATTACACCTCTGTACCTAGATCAAATGAAAAAAACTAAAATCGTTTGTAATTTATTACAATCGAATTCGATCTGGGTATTTTCTGCTAACTTTTTATAATAGTTTGGAAGAAGTGAGAAGGAGTGTAATATAAATTACCTCCAATATACACTTTCTCAACATGAGCACAAGACCAGAATCAATAAAATTGAGAAATTTAAACAATACTTTCCGAATAACAACAAATAACAAAATCAATTACGGGTTTCACATAGGAAACAATTTATAAAAAACATAACCTACGGTTTGCTAGGAGTGAAAGGAAGTGGGAAGGGAAAATAAGGAAGGATGAGAAAAAGGAAAAAGAAAAAGTAAGTAAATATAAAACAACGAAAAAATAAATAAAAATGAATATACTTATGCAACAGTGGCTAATGGTTATTTTATTTACAGGTAAGCTATAAAAAAAATATCAAATATTTTTACCTACATATGAGGTACATAATATAATGTTAGTAATATATTCTATAAATTGATATTTTTCTGTGGTTCTGTGTGATACAACAACTCTCATCCATGAAATCAACTCAAACGATTAATTTTATTTTATTATTTATTACTTTAATATATAATTCATTAAAAAATAAATAAAAATACCAATATGAATTCAGTCAATATTAGGTACTCAATTGAAATGTAAACTGGCCGCATTGTTCTAGTAATTACTAGTGCTGAAAACGGCCGCGTGGAGTGCTATGTGTCCTTTAATATGACGCATGAAAGTAATTATGGTCTTATGTCAAAAGTACCATCTCAAAGAAAAATAGTCCTTAAGAAAAAATGTTTGAAATACTGTTTTATAAATCAAGAATCTTCAAATAATTTGTGTAATCTGCAAGTTTAATCTAGGAGAAAAAACCCGCACTGGGGTTAATACATTCAAAATATAGTGTACTTATTTGTATGAAAAAATAATCTGAAATAATCGGCTAGTTTCTTGGCTCACCGCAGGTGCTGGGCGCGGTTTATTAAAATTTATATTTATAATTGGATAATAATACAAACGGTGGAAATGATTGAAAATAAATGGTAATTATTTATTTGTTTTTCTGTAAATAAAGTTACATTAAAACATTATTATGGTTAGTCAAATATAATGGTAAGCTGTGCATAATCGCTCCTTTACACGGTTCGCCCCTGCCATGCAACATACATACATACATATACATACACACACATATCCATATATATACATATTTATTTGTTTTATTTATTTACAAATACATTTATATGTGGGCTTTATAGTCCATTATCGATGACACACACATGCTAAAACGTTTCACTTGAAATAGTGTGATGACCGAAGAAAGCAATATCATCATTTTCTATAGAATTCAATACAACATTATAATGGCACATAAATAGGGAGCATTGTTCTGCAGTACATGCACATCGTCCCTACCATAAAGAAATGACCTACAAAGGAACGTGGTCTATAAAGAGACCACAGGATGCCACGTCACTCAGTCAGCCCAAGTTTAATTCAGTCGGTCAGTCCAGCTCAACGACGTCATTTAGTTCCAGCATGTAGTTCAAGTGCAGTCTCTTCAGCACATCATCGCTGCCACGCTTACGCTACACAACCAACGAGAGGTAGTATCATACATGCTCAATATAGTGCAGGCAATTGGTAAAATAAACCAAAGTAGGGAACAAAATGCCGAACACTCCTCTAGTGGAACGGAAGGCCTGTTGACTACTGCCAACAGGCCGGCTTCTCTTGAAGAGTTTTAAGTGGTTTCTTTACTTAAGGACCCATCTGTCCTATCTAGTAACTCGTTTTTTTATTGTGAGATGTTTTTGTTAATTAAAATAAGCAATGCGGAAATATTACATACTACGAATATCGCTTAAAATAAATGAAATAGATTTTAAATAATTAATTGTATTTTCTGGGTATTTCATTGAGAGACAGAAAAACCAATACATGGATTAGAGCGTGAACAAAGGTCACCGATGTGGTCCACAGGGCTGCCAACCAGAAATGGAGCTGGGCTGGTCAGATAACCAGAATCACAGACTCTAGATGGACCAAACAAGTCCTGGAATGGCGACCCAGAACGGGTAGAAGAAGTGTCAGCAGGCCTCAGACAAGGTGATCTGATGACATAAGACGAGTTGCAGAAAGTGGTTGGATGCGGTTGGCTCAGGATAGGAAAATATGGAGACTAAAAGGAAGGCCTATGTTCACCGTTGGACAAGAGACGGCTGATGATGAACTTAAAAAATAGATATTTAATATTATTTATTAGGTACTGTTAAAACTACAAACGAAACGTTTCTTAATTTGCTGGTAATAAAGCTGGTACAGTGTCCATCAGATACGAATAAGGGGTATAATGATGATTATTAACTCTTAATAGACTGTGGTAAATAATTCATTTGAGCGCGGTGATGTAACATTGTGTTACCACAAGCAAAAGACGGAATATTCTAAAGCCCATACATTTGAAGGAAAAAAGAGTGGAGACTTTATAGTTTAATAATTTATGATAATAAACATATGATTAAGCTCTGTTATAGCAAAAAAAATATTTTCCGCTCATTATTCACGCGTGCGTCCCCCATCACTGTCAACAACCGACTGAATTTGTTTTAAACAACACTGGCTACGGTGGCGGCGGCTACAGAACAGCGTATCTGTCTTCCTTGTTATTTGTTCTATTTCGTACTCTCTAATACAGATCTGATGTACGAGTATTGCTCCATTTGCGGACATCATTCTTTGGGTAGCGAGGTTAAATATGTTTTGTATTTAAATCCAGCATAGTTATACAAATTTCACTTTCCAAATCCGGTGTAAAAATGTCCATTTGAAGATACAAAAATACAATTTCATCAATATAAAAAAATAAGGGAGATATATCAAGTTTTGTATCATATACCGACAAGTGTGATATCACAGCCACACAAGAGTTGAGGGAAAAGGGTAAATCAAAGAATTTGTGGATATTTTTTACAAGATCTGTTTTTATTTTTCACTTAACAGTCCGCTTGACTCGGTTCAGTTGTTTTCGAAATACAAACACATATTTTGAATTACAGAATTTTACAATTTTTACCGAACGAAAATATGAATAAAATATACAGCGTTGAATTGGAATTAAACTGACATATACATTTAACAGAACATAAACAGGATTACAAATTGATATTGACTATCGACTTTTATACTGGAAATTTAAATTTACAATCTTGATAATTAGATACTATATAATTAAAATCATATTCGATCTATTTACAAATACTTTCATAAATTATGTTTTACATTACATATGTTTATTTACAATTTTGATAACCTTATCGAAGTACTTTTACAGCTTGATGATCTGTCTGAGAACTATGTTAATATTTTAATACACTGAATTAAAATTTTAAAGAAATACATCGCACCTGAGCGATAATAATGGCACAAGTCCTAAATTGTCGTTTATTAATCTGCAGAAATGTTCCCAAATATATTTTCTTTAAAACATTTAAGTCAAGCCAAAATGTCAATTTTATGTTTTTTAACAATATTTTGAGTTTGTCCAAATTTTCGTAGACAAGGACTGGATTTAACTCCCTGGGGAGCTGTTTATATTAACATATTACAACAGAGATGAAGAACATTTAAGAAAAGGTAATATAGAAATCTAGGCATCTACAGGGCTTATGACCTGTCAATGGCTGGTTTAAGTGGCCACTTTACACACTGTGTAACATTCACCATTCTGCTTATATTTGAACATCTATATTCCTTCAATACTTTCATCTGTTGATGTTTGTGAAGTTAAAGAGCTGAAACCTTTATTTATGCAGGTGATCTTCTTTAACTTCACAAACATCAACAGATGAAAGAATTGAAGGAATATAGATGTTCAAATATAGGCAGAATGGTGAATGTTACACAGTGTGTAAAGTGGCCACTTAAACCAGCCATTAACAGGTCATAAGCCCTGTAGATGCCTAGACTTCTATATTACCCTTTCTTAAATGTTCTTCATCTCTGTTGTAATATGTTATGTTTTTTGTTTATTTTTTCAAATTTAAGAAATAATAGTGGCACAATAACTATTATGCCATTTCTGAAAACAAGATAGCACAAGTGCGTAAAATTTAGGTTGTGCCTTTGTTTTTGCTAATTAATGTTAGTTTACTTATAGCGGTGTAGGTAAAACTGCTCTCTTGTAAAAATTAGTTTTTGAGTTGTGCCACTATTATTCCGAGGAGGGACAAAAAAGATGTATAAAAAAAGTTTTTACATTACGAATGCTCAATATTTGTTGGTTTAATATGTAAATTAAAAATAAAAAAAACCTTTTTTCCGAATAAAATTCTTTTTAATTTTGAGTTAAAAGCGTGATTTAGATCGGTAATAAAATTATCTTTAATTTTCGTTAGGATCATTATAAATATTTTTCATTAATTGAATAACAGTAAATCACTGGGAGGATCTCATTTAACTATAATATATATTGTTTACTCTAGTAAGTACACCAATTTAAACTATATATAATTGTTTTACAAAATAATAGTTTCTTAAAATATATACAACAGGGTCTTAACATTATTTGGCACGGTTTTAATTTCTAATAGTTAAGAGTCTTTATTAAAAATGTCAAATATGGGACATGTCACAAAAATCCGAAAATACCAAATAAATATAATTATGATTCAAACTTTTGCTGTCGGTGTCACTAGCTTTATAAAACAAGGTCAAAACATCCACTTGGTGAATTTAACACAGTGTGTAAACTGGCCACTTAAACCAGCCAATTACAAGTCATAAATCCTGTAGATGCCTAGACTTCAATATTCCCTTTTCAAAAGTGTTCTTCATCTCTGTTGTAATATTATTATTTTGTATATTTTTCTATTATTATTTTGTATACTGTTTTGATTATTTTGCATATTGTTTTGATTACCTGTATATCGTTTTAATATGTAAATAAATATTTTTGATTTATGTATCGAAGATTCACATAAAAAACATATAATTGTGTCTATGTAAAATTGTGTATTTTGTGGATTAAATAAATAAATTAAAAAACATGATACTATTGAACTGGCAGGAGAGTATCTACAACCCTGCCTTTGGCGCTGGTGACAAAACGAATATTATAAATTCTGAATACTATTATATGTATGAATTTAATGTTAAATTTAATCACTGTTGCGATGAGTTAAAAGACAATTATTAGAATGGAACATGGAGGTCTAAGCATTTACAGGGCTTACGACCTATTATGGGTGAAAACCAAGCTTATACACGTGACTTACTATGCAGATATTTATATATTATTTTAATTGAATAAACGTTAGTAACACTCTTAACGAAAATTTTCTATTTCATAATAGTTTATTGTGAAGTGTAACAAAATGAATGCCTATTAGATTAATAAAATCCTATAATTATAAATTGAGTAGTAAAATTAGAGATGAAACAAATACCCGGTAATTATCCGGTATCCGGTCAAATGGACCGGGTAGCTGAATATCCGGCAGATACCTAATATTCATTAAATTGCAAAAAATTCATGAAATCTAGACTGAATGATAAATTTTGATTGAGTTTGCGAAATAGGAAGTACCCCCGAATGTTGGAAAAAGTGACTTTGTGCATAAAAAAAATACGTCAATGTTTAGTTAACACTCCAAAAATTTAACCAGCAAGTAAAAAACGTTTGTCCAATATTGATTTTTTAATTTTAAATGTATTTGCGTGAAAAAAGGGTGAAATAACCGATAAACCAATGTAACTCATTGATCATGAGTGATCATTAAAAATATAATGAAAATATTTTAACCCCCTTTTATTTTATTTTTATTTATGTTACAAAAGTTTTGTTTTTAACAATGAGAAAAATTCGATATCCGGCTATCCGGCTTAGGGGCTCGCCGAATATCCGGTATCCAGCCAAACCAATATCCGTTTCATCACTAGTAAAAATACACTTTTATTAACCGTTTGATTTTCTTTTTGATGTTGGTAGCTAATTAATTAAAACACATATTTTAAGAGATTGATTACTTAAAACTTTGTGTAACATTTTTTTACATTGCCTGTTTGAACATCCATGTTCTTTCAACTTTTTTAGCAGTTGATTCATATGAAGCCAATTAATAAGTGAAGTCTCTTATTGGTAGTCAATTATAATTTATACAATTAATTGTTCAATAAATGTCAAGATGACACTTTAATCCACTTAGTTCGATAGATCAATAAACTTTTATACAATTTACTTCAGCAGGTGACATTTTTAAAATCAGTTTAATTTATATACTTTAGAGAATGTTTCTACCAGCTCGAATTAGACGAAATTTAGTACAACCGTACCAAGCGGCAAACTCTGGCTCTAATCAATGCTTACAGTAAAATAATTAAGTTCCGTCGAAGATACTTTTGATTTGTCAATTAATTGCTCGCCAATTTTCTTCCAGCTTCAAAATTTAAATACAGATCAAATAAATCGTTTTTTAATTTTATTTGCCGGCAAAAAATATTCATTTACGTTCGAATGATTGAGACATTAAAACATAACTGTTAAGAGAAATTTAATCATTTCGTTCGGCACAGGAAACGGAGGTATAAATATTGAGATGTAATAATTTATCAGTAAAAATGGTAATTTATTATATGTGCCTGTCATAAGTGACATAATTTATCACAATTTCAATTATAAGCTACATGGTTTATGCGGATCATAGGCAAAACTTGATAAATAAATTATAAATCATTACTGATTCGGGAAAAGAACATGTGAAAATTGATAGCATCCTAATTTGTATTCACGGATGGAAAGAAACGTTAGTACAATATTGAATTATTGAAAAGAACTCAAAAGCGTTCACAGTTTTATCATTGTTTACAGTATTGATATTGTCTGATGTGGGTGAGATTGTTAAAAAGTATTTTACCTATTAAGAAAAAAAAACATTCGTTATTTTTTCCGCAGACGATTTGTCAATTTACCTGGAATAAATATATTGAAATTACAAAACGTAGCGACGCCGTAATGTAAAAATAAGCTAAATTGTCAACACTTATCATTTTACAATTATTTTGATATTGATACAATTGTTTAGCCACTTTGTATACTGGGGTAGATTTAAAATCTTTTAGAGGAGCGTTCGGGTGACCTATCCCATATAATGATTTGTATATTATTTTTTTAAAAAAGAAACGCGTTTATTTCGTTACCCATGCAAAAAGTCTCGGGTTCGATTTCCGACGTGGTTGATATGAAATATTCATTTAAAAAGTTGTTTTCATTCTAGAATATTTCGTAGTCCGTAGACTGGTACCTGAAGCAAAAAACTGATTACTTTACCTTCATGTAACAAAAATGATCAAGAAACGCTGCAATTGGTGTACGAATGCAGTGTCCTTTGCACCATAAGGTGCGGAAAGGGAATGATGATCATAAATAAGGTTTTGTTAGGTGAAGTTTGTTGTATTTTTCTCTAATTTTAATAAAACAATATTTGTTTTATTAATTAACTTAACTCAAATTATTTTCACCTAACCTCACTTCACATAACACATCAAAATATTGTTCTGTAGGTATTTCACGCACCGTTTAGTCTTCGTGGATTTTCTTTTTAATGATACGGTAATACTTATTGATTTACAAAGTAATATTTCTAATCCCCGTAGCATTAAGTGGATGTCCACTTTTCACTCAAAACCATGGTCACTTTAGCAATTTTTACGTAACAAACATGACTTATCAACTGGAATGAATGAAAAAATAAGAGTATTATTTGCAAAACTGTCAAAATCATTTTTTTATTATCTTGAGAAAATTAAAAAAAATTATAAAGTAGTAGGTTCAACATTTTTTCCACATATTTAACTTTAACCTGTTTTTTTGTAGTGAAAAAGTAAATTCAATTTTTGAGATTGGCAAATTTGCAATACTCAACTAGAGGTTGCTATGTTTGCAACAAATTCAATAATTTCAAGTCAGATTCTTAAAAATAAAAGCGTATTTTGAACTGACAATGTTATAATTATCGCATAACATTATATTCTGAATAAGTTTCAATTCATATCCCACTTTTTTATAATTTTGGCATTTGCCGGGTTTGCAAGTAGTCCCTCTTAAGATGTGGCAAATGGTCAGCCAAAATGTAATACATCTAATCGTTGATTGTACCATTTATTACACGGTGCTGTTTTGTAATTTGCCTAGCCAATATTATGTATTCCAGCTAAAATGGCAATCCGGATGCCACATATAAGACATTAATATTTTAAATCGACTTAGTAAAAATTTTGTTACACTTAAAATATTTTCGACATGTTTTATTATCGGTATCAAAGGTATTTATCAAATGAGCAAAACTGTTGCTTGATATTTTTACATGTTTTTTATACAAAGTAATAAGCAAATATTACTGAAAAATTATAACACTATAGACTCATTTACATTAAATATAGGTACCTAATTATATAATACAATTTAAATAAATTATTTACTTATTAATTAATAAACATTCCAAAACGAATGTAAAACAATCACGAAGAATCACTTAAATAATCGAAAAATCCAAAGTTCACCCTTATACAAATCACTGGTTTTCAATATTTTAACATGAAATAAAAAAAATCACTCCTAGCCTCGTTGACTAATACAGCGTTCATAAAACAAATCTCACAAAATGTTTTATCCGCAATTTGAATTCGAATCCACAAGAATTTACGAAAGCTAAAGAGGAAAATCATGTGACTTTTATTTATTGCTAAACCCTTCAATATGATTTTTTTCGTTCATCCTTCGTTTTCACTTTCTGTGAGACATTCGTCGTCCATTTCCATGTCTATGAGTTCTTCTTCTTCATCGTCATAACCTTGACTGTCGTATCTCTGTCCTTGATCATCATCAGTACTTGACTTGGCTCCTGAACCTCCTTTGGACTGTCCAGACTGTGATGATTTAGCCTCTTCTTCTTGTTGCATTCGTTTGTGCTTCGTTCGCCTGTTTTGAAACCAAACTTTGACCTGCAAAAAAAGATATGTGTCTGTTAGATTACATGTTTAACACAATTTTTGTATTGGATCTGATTTGAATAAGTAATTTCACTTGTCAATGACCTGCAATAGTGCAATATTATAAAGGGAATATTAAATAACATTTCATTGTGTTGAAATATATTATTAGCAGTAGGAGAAAAAACATGTCGTTATGATCGTAGAACAACGACGGAGGTGATGTTTTTTTTTTTTAATTTGCACGAGAGCAGTTTCATTTTTTTATTGACACTGTCATTCAAGTACAAAAAACCCTTTGATACTTCGGAGAAATATAAATATCGACTTTTTTTAAAACTTGGAACATAAAACCTTTACAAAACCATTTTTAGATAAAATATTAAAAAAAAAAAACGAATTTTCGCTCATACATTGTTGTTCTACGATCACTACGATTTCTTCGTAAGAAAATTTTATGCAAATAAATAACTGAAATTTGCGCCGTGTCATAAGAAATTAAAATATGCACCTACAATATGTGCATCATGAATGCAGCATTTCTCAAACTCTGACTAATATTGAAAAAAAAATACAAATGGCAAAAGCGAAAAAAAATCCCTTGTTTATGACAAAAACATGCTTACATTTCTCAAAATAGGAAAATAGGTTTCTTAATATCTCATCACAAAAATAATTATAACCTAATGAATAACTATAACCTTATAAATAATATAAAATTTAAAAATAATATATTATTACGAGTATAACAAAATAAATAATATGATAAAAATATAATTATGGCCTGTTAAAAAAATAACCATAAATATGCATAACGTCGTGTTTAAATTAAAAAAGTTTTTTATTTATTGTTTGTTGTAACGATCATATTATTACCGCCACAGACAATACAATTAGGCTACCAATCTTTGGATTTTGTTTTCTATGCCAAATACCTATCTACAAATCGGCGAATCTAAGCTTTTCTGTCATTGATAGGATGTAGACAAAAACGGTTCGCTCGCTGGTGTAATTTTCAAAGCAAGGGCTGCCTTTTGGCGTAAGTGACTTTTATTTCTTTTATGTAGCAAGATCCACTGTCTCTAACCTTCCTTTTAATCTTTGGTTGAAATTTACAGAGCCCTTTTTATTGTATTCTTGCATTTTATTTTATTTTATATATATTTTAACGAATGCATATTTTAATACTCGAATATATATTTTGACATCCCGCGTCGCCATGTTGTTTTAATTGTTACCCGTTTTTGTCAAATCCGCAACTTCTAATATTTTAAACATACGAGTACATAGACGATTTAAATATTTTTATTTCAGATGAAGTGATTTTATAACTTAGATTTTTTTTCACAAGTTAAAGTTCATTCACCAGTTTAGATAGTTAACATTGAAAATCTTAGAAATTTGTAGAAAAAGGTAGTTTATTTAAGATATTTGAAGATATTTAGATTCTAGTATTAAAGTGTAAACCTATGATTAGGTATTATTATATTGAAAATAAAACACATGCTTTGCAGCATGTGTTTTATTTTCAATATTATGTCGCCAACATATTTCTGTGTTCTGTATGTTAAACTTTGAGACTACGTATCTTCGTCATGCTCTAAAGTTATGGCCTAGCCGGTGGCGGCTTGTTTTATCAAGAAAGGATCGCAGGTTTGTGAAGCCATTTTTTGACAAATGCTTCCAATGTTTAAATTAAGTGTTTTTATCGATCCTTCCTGAACTTACCGTCGCAATATATTTACTCAATTGACAAGGAATACACTTTGAGAATCATACTCTGTTTCGGCTATTTATTTTAATGATTTAAATATAATAAGTATTCAATTCAAAACTTGCTTCTCAAAGTATAATCCTAAATAATTAAGAATACTCCCGATAAATATTGCTGTCAGTTATAATGTTTTGGCGATCATGGGTCGTTGTATTTATAATTTCAAAGAAATGATGGGGCTGGATTTCATTTTCGGGAATTTAATAAAAAAACATTTATAGAAAATTATAGTAAATTTTAGAAGCGCTGTAATGCATTCCCGCGCCGCCATTTTGAATCCAGTTTTCCCGCCGAGTGAAACAAAACCGCGGTAAAAAGCGCATCGCGCGGGGGAACATAACCCGTGGATACAGGGGAATAGGGACCAGTTTCGCACTTGCGGCGGGTGCAATTTATCAGGAGCCAAATGGCATGTGAAATGCGCAACGCTAACGTTTTTATTGTGCTGCAAAATATTCATTGAATAACAATAACTGAATATAAATCCGAATATGTGACTAAATTCACGCATTATTGGCTGCGGGCCGCGATATAAATATATCATCATATTCTGGTAACTGACAGGAATATTGCGACAATTAAAAAAAAGAACCTTGATTTTTATGAATACACGGGATCCTCGTGTTACATGGTTTTGAAATAATACCGTCCAAAGTTATTTTGTTAACATTAGTTAATTTAATTGGGTATTACCATAGATTACGTCCATTTTATCCAAATTTGAAAATGAGAAGGTACCAAAAGAAAAAAAAAAAAAATTATAAGTCATTCGAAAAAAAAAAATCTGCTTTACAAGATGCTGCAAGCAGAAAATTTTGAAAAGAAGATGCGCGTTTAAGTTACATACAGAACAGAAGAAGGTGTCGAAAATGCTTACTTTCGTCTACTTCACATTCCATTTTGAAGGCTTTTAATAAAATATAAATATTTTTTTTATTAAATTACAGAAACGATTTTTTTTACACTTCCAGGAGTTACAACAAACCCATTTTGGAATACATATAACGTAAATATGTAGAGATTAATTACGGCTTTGTAGGCGGTGCTCGTGTTAGGCCATTATAATTAACAAAAATAAAACATACATGCTAAATAATTTAAAATTCAATTATATGTGATGCAATAAAATGACAACTCAATAAAAGTAGCATAAAATATATCAGATATAAATATTGAAATATAAATTGCACAGCAAAAACACAAAATTATCGAAATATAAAAATCAATAGAAAGTAAAACATTGAATAATTAAAGTAATAAATAATATGTATGAGCAAATAACACTGAGTACTAAATGAAATAATTAAAAAACATGAAAACATCAAGATATTATATAATAAGCAAATAAAACAATGGAAGGAAAGCAGCTGGCTTATTATGTCACAATTTCGTTTCGTAACTTCGTTCGTTCGTCATATATCCATCTCACTCTAGTGCAATAAAAATCATATTTTGCTCTCGTTTCTATTTCACTAAAATGCACTGAAAGATACAAAATACGAGTATATCGGAATATGCTCAGATAGAAAATTAAATTCTTAACACATTTTGATTCATTCTCACACTTTAGGTACATTTTAAAAGATCATTTGATTAAGATAAAATAATTTTTAAATTTTATAAAAATAAATTACTAAACCATTTCCTGTAAGCTGCAGAGGATTGAACGCCATGCCATACCAGTCATTTTTTCATTCGAAATTTGGGCTTCGATCAGATTCGTAGACGCCCTTTTAGACAACTATATTATCGTCATAATAAAACAAAATTATAATAATCGTACGAATGATTAATCATTACGAGTTCAACTCTCATTTTAATAAGAAGTAATTCCACAATACACATTATTACATACTAGTTATTACCCCAGTGACGATACAGTAATTTAATGTGCGTCGATTTACAGAAGGGTGGTTTAACCGGTTTCGAATTTCCACCCCTCGTAAATCGTCAGATCATCCCCTTCTATGTACAATCTTGCCACGACCCCTACGTTATTATTTGACTAGTCCTGTAAGGATTTGATCCAATGGTGTGTTTCCGTTACAAAAACATCAATATCTTAAATCTACAAGCAGGGATATTAAACATTTTATCGACAAGACACCAAATCTAAGTAATTCGTGTATTGTCATTCCTTTCCACATGCAGTGGTGCAAACGGCACTACATTGGTATACCAAACGCCGCGTATCTTGAATTTTTTTTGTTATATATGGAGAAGATAATCAGTTTTACGATTAAGATGTCAGTACAAATACTAAAAATATTAAAGTGTAAAAACACCCTCGTATTTAATTGATACTTTTCATTATTAAAGTATTGTTTTAACCTAATATTACCCTTTTCTTTTTTATACTTAATATTAAAGTGAAAACAAGATGTGCAAGAAATTGTTCACAGACTACATGTAAACTCTGCTCGACTGGGTCTTAATATTAATACCAAAAAGACTCAGATTATGTGCAACAAATTCTGTCCAGATCCTGGTCAGATTCTCCATAATAAGGGGCAGAGGATCGAGAAAGTTGGTAGCTTTAAATACTGGAGAGTTCACCCAAATGAGGATGTGTCTTGCACAAAGAACTCGCAGCCCGCCTAGGAATTTCTGGAGCAACATTGAACACCATGCGTCCTCTCTGAAACTTTAGTCTATACTCGGCCAAAACGAAATGCCGATTATTCAACTCCTGTATAATGCCAGATCTATATAAATGCGAATCCTGATACATAACCAGGTGTAGATAAAAACACCTTACTAGTGTAAAATTATCAAGTAGGAATATTGTAATACCCACATTAATATTATAAATGCGAATGTGTGTTCATTTAAATTATAAAAATACGTATATAGTTTTATTCCACTTTTATTTATAAATTTTTACCAGTGACCGGGTTTCGTCGTGACCGACATCGTCAGACTGGTGCCAGTCTGGTGCCAGAATGACGCCAGTCTGACGATCTCGGTCACGACGAAACCCGGTCACTGGTAAAAATTTATAAATAAAAGTGGAATAAAACTATTTACGTATTTTTATTATTATAATTAAAATGCAGTTCCACCAAGAAATGTCAGTAGAAAAACTCAGTGTGTTTATTCGTTTGTTTGTGTTTCTTTCACGTCTCAACGGAGCGACCGGTTGTCATTTTTTTGCATTAGGATAGCCGGAGAGGGGAAAAATAAAATGGGATTCTCATTTTTCATCCCGAAATATAAAAAAAAACATAGCAAAAAAATATATCTATGATATATAATCAATAAGAAACATTATTTGAAAATGAGAAGGCGGTAAGGCGGGATGCCAAAAATAATTGTTTTGAGATTCATCCTTTGAATTTCTATAATTGACTTGCTTTATCTATAGTAAGTTTAGTTTGATTATTGTTTTGGTTTTGCTGTAGGATTTTGGATTTGTAAATATGATAACGATGCTACGTCGCAATAGACTAACGGATCGTCGTATTTTTTTCATAGCAATAGTTGGAGGACCTGCAATCGATACCAGCTTCTTTTTGTACCGAGAAAATACATTATTCCATAAGGAAAATTCTCATCACTAAACGACAAAACTAATTAATTACCCAACTTATTTTCACTATAATACCACGTGAGCGAAGCAGCGGGTAAAAGCTAGCACATTAATAAAAATAATAAAAGCAATATAATCGACGTTAAGGTTACGTAACTATGCAATGAATTTATACACATTCTAATTGAAATTATCGTTAAATACTTACAAACTGAATTAATTATGCTTAATAATTACAAGTTATAATTATATTAATATATAGATTAAATTTAATATCGGTTATAAGATAGTATTAAATATTTTAGCAAATCGTTCGTAATTAAAATAAATAATTACTATCTTGACATAGGTATAATAGAAACATGTTGTAGTTGAGTGATTAGTGTCGCTGACTCCAAAAAGAAAGGTCCGAGGTTCGAAGAATTGTAGAAGTATGTATGATTAAAGATAGACGAAATAAAGAATTTTTGGCCCTGTGAAGTGATAACTAAATACAGCCAATGGCGTAGGCTCAATAAACGTATCATCATCATCATCATCATCATTCCCTTTCCACTGGGCGCTGGTTTGGTACACCAATCGCAGCATATCTCGATCAATTTTGTTACATGAAGGTAAGGTGATCAGTCTTACGCTTAAATTACCAGTCCAGGGACTATGAAATATTCTAGTGTGCATACAACCATTTCGAGAATAGAACCCGAGACCTCTTGTGTGGTAGGCAAACGCGCTGACCATTACACCACGAGGCCTAAATGCATAGACGTCATTTTTCCCTGCTCAAATATCTAACAAATTACCATGGTGAAATATATTTCTTGTTATTTTCTTACGTGTATTTTGAATTTGAAAATAGTAAAATCATTTTTCTTTTTCGAAATTGATCTCCATATTTGTTCAAAAACCTATTTATGTTCATTTTGTGAAAACATATAGAAAAATCGGGACATTATCATATAAATAAATCAATTTCAGCACCACAAAAGATGACATAATAACTGTTTTCAATAAAATGAAAATTTATGATTCGTGTTTTCTTCAAGAGAGAAAAAACTAGGTAAAAAACCATCAAATTATAATTTTAATGAATATTTCGGTAGTCAGATGGCAGAAGGGACTATCTGTATTTTTTTCTGTGTTTTAGTTTTAAAAAGTTTAAATTAATATTTCAGTAAATACACATAGAAAAAAGAAAAAAAAAACAGCGTTAGTTAGAATGGTATTTTATCATTGAAAAATAATTCGAAAATATTTTAGTTTGTAGATTAGTCATGAAATTAAGTCTTATTTCAGTTCTCATGAACATTTTTGAAAATTACAGATGGTCCCTTCTGCCATCTGACTACCGATTTACATGCTCATACGTATAAAAACTGAAGAAATATGCGTGTTTTTGTTATTTTTATATGAATTAACTACCTTCTAAAAATTATATTTATGAAGTTATTATACTTAAATCTAACAAGAAATAACCCTAGACCATTAATCACGAGCCTATCAAATAATTTACATACTTGATGATGTATACGAATTTATAATCCCTTTATTCATATGGTTTAATTAAAATACTGTTCTCTATTCAAATATCTTAATTAAAATTACAATTTCTATTTCAAATTTTATTCCAGTGCAGCGTCTTTATTTTATATTTACGAGTGAACGCGTCGCTTTTTAGGCATAAACGTGATATTTTGAATGGGGTTAGTTTGAATTAAAATATTCACACCCGCCTTTAGAAACAATATGGGGCTCATTATGTTCCTTGGTTATTCGAGGGGTTGTCTTATCAGATGTATTATTTCAAATTAATTGTTTCATGAATAATACAAGTCTGTCTCGTTTGTCTAATCTTTTAACAATAATACAATAATAATTATTTTCACAGCTGTAAAATGGCCAATATTGCAAAGCCTATTCTACCAAATGAAAAAAAAACATGTTTAGGTTTCATAGAACAATATAGAAAGAACTATAAAAATAAAACACGTAGTTTTACATAAATAAAATAAAATATCTAACTATAAAATGGATACCAAAAATTTAAAAAATGACAGTAATTTAAAAAAAATAATAAATGTAAACAATTTGTATAGGAACAATAAAAATTGAATGAGTTTTTACAGGAAACACAAAATAAAATAAATTGTATTATATTCATATTCATATAATATTGCAATATTTTTTAAGAGCCATTTTGGAAAAAATACCACAAATAAATAAATAAATATAATTTATAAATTATCTACATAATAAAAACTGTTTCAGATAGCAAACGAAATTATTAAAGCAGCTAAAACGGTTTATTTCAAATATTTTTTACTGGTATGAAAAGGATTGAATCAATAGGTACAACAATAAATTTAATATCCAATTACAATAATTTTTTGAGAAAAATACTTTTATGTATCGTATTATCAGCGCTACGTTTTTCTTTTAATTTTGGAATTACTTCGTGTGTGATGTCACAAGATCTCTTTGGTGAGTTCTGCTGATTGGTGAATTGGTTTTCCGAAAACCGGATAACTATCACAACACTCTATCATAGTTTCATTCGGAAGAACTAGTGACGTCGTTCAAAGTAATTCGTTTTTTGTTATACGTTTTCCAGAAACTTCACAAATTATTCGGTAGTAAGATGGTAAAAGGGACTATCTGTAATTTTTAAGGTTTTTTAATTTTCAACAGTTTTAATAAATATTTCAGTAAGTACACATATAAAAAACATCATTATTTTAAAAAGTAGCTCATTATTGAAAACTGAATCAAAAAATTTAAAATGTTTTAGTTTGTAGCTTAAATCAAGGTCTTATTTCTCTTCTGAACATCCTTAAAAATAAAATTGGTCCTTTCTGCCGTTTAACTACCGAATTAATGTTTTTATTTTTACCGCGCGTAAGAAATATTTTTTTATATTCAATTTCCCGTAGCCTTAAATGATCTACTTTTAAAATGTCTTTAATAGCAAAATAAATCAATATTTTAACATAACCACTTACTGATTTTTCTGTGTCTACCGATACGTTAGAACTGTATTGTTTACTCCTCTCGGATTTGAGGTAACAATTGACGACTTCAGCAATAAAACCTGAAGCTTTTGCCGTACTTCTAAAAATTGAAGCAAATGATAGAATGAAAGAAAATTATCTTTATTTTCCTATCCAAACCTAGTGGTGCATAAGACACGGCTTTGGCAATTGCAACGTATCTAGATCATTTATGTTACGTGGAAGAAAAGGTAATCAGTCCAACGATTCAAGTGTCAGTCCAGGAGCATTGAAATACTGCATTTTGAAAAGCAATATTTCACGTTCACCCTGCCAGGAATTGAACCCAGGACCTCAAGATCAGAAAGCAAATGCGCCACTACACAACGAGGTTGACTTCACTGTTCAGGATTTTTACCTGAGAGCAGCCATCGAGTAAAAAACGCTCGTCCACGGTTCTGGTTCTTTTTTAAACTCTGAACTGTCTTAATATGAGAGTTGTAGTATGAAAGAAAAACTAATGTTTAAACTTTCATATTTTCCGCACTCTGAAGTATTTTTTCATTCATTACTTCCCTTTAGCACCCAATGGTGCATAAATCGCTGCATTGGTGTACCGACCATAGCGTATTTTGTCATTTTTTTACCATGTGAAGCTAAGATGATCAGTCTTACGCCTCAGGTGCCAAACCTGGGACTGTTTAATATTCTAATATAAAACATTCCTTTAAATAAATATTTCATGTCAACCATGTCGGTAATTAACGCATGCTCTTATTTGAATTGTTTTTATAAAATTTTTTATTTTTATTGATTGAGTTTTTAGAGATCCTCATTATTTTTTTACAGTATTATTTTTTGTTTTGTCACTCTACATACACATATTTTTTTATTGTATCTTATATTATGTTTTTTTTAAAGGTTTTTTTCCAAAAATGTTTTGTGCTATAAATGGTTTTTTTTTACGTATGCCTTTTATCGTATATTTTTTAGTATGCTTCGTAATCATTTTATTTTTACTTCATTCTTTATTGGGTTTATAAATATGTTTTTTGCTTTGTCTATTAGTATATTCTTTACTGTGTTTTTTTAGATGAATTTTACCTTGTTTTTCAGTATACTTTCACTGTGTTTTTCATAAATTGTTTGACTGACTTAGAACGCGGTAAATAACTCAGACAGTCAAAGCAACTTTGTATACATGTAAAATGTTATGTAAATGATAATCATATAATACACTGATGGCCTAAAAATATATGTATTTGTTTTAGCTTTATCAAACTTAAAGAGACAATTATTCTTTTTAAAAATTTAGTTTCTTGTATTTTCATTTCTTTTTAATGTGTGTATTTTTTTCATTTTTCATTGCGTTTCTATATTTGTAAATTGTTTATAATCTCTGAATATGTTAAAGCCTTTTGGGCGTTAAAAAACAAATAAATATTAAGTAAATGAAAAAAATGAGAAAACAATATTCTACGCCCATCCTTCCAGCTATCGAACCCAGGACCTTTAATAAATAAAATAATGTTTGAAAAATCAAACCCAAAGCATCTTATAGACTTATTATTAATTATAAATTGATTAGCATTTACTATCAGTTTATATTTAAATTATCCATACTGATAATACTTAATCATAAATTTTGCTATCATAATATAAATGTAATAAGCACGTAGGTGATAATCTTTTATTGTTGCTTTTAATGGTAAAAGGTTTAGCACCCCTCTCAATAAGCAACGCAAACAGCCATTTTCGAGGGAAAACATTCTAAGTGGAAATTTTTCATACCTCCCGCCACTTACCAACAAAAATACAGCTGTCTCCCTCGGACTAATGGGGAAAATTACCTCCCCTCAATGTGCGCGAGCGAGAGGAAGGCAATGAGTGGGGTTCGTTTAAAGGAGCTTTTCGCGCCACTTAGACGGAATAAATTTACTGGTTCAATTTACAATATTTGTTGCTCTTTGCAGGGGTAAAAAAGCATCGATTCGCACATAAACTATTAAACTTATTTTGACAAGTTTAATATAATTTGTCGTGGAAAAAATACTAATTTACGAAAGAAAATAAAAATTATTAACGATTTGTCAAATTTGAAACACCAAATGACCGGTTTTATCACCTTTGTAACATTTTCGACTATATACAATATATTGAAAATAATTTAAACAACACTGAGTATGTAAACACACGTAGTTGGCCGTGTATCATTTCTAACAACAGGTCCCGAAGGACAAAAATTCATAAATAAAAATAAGAATAATAGGTTTTTAATAATAGTTTAATATTTTTGTATTCTTTATGTTTCATGCGTAACTTTTGAAATATCAACAAATAAGTTGATAATGTTACATCTACCACAAACAAAAATAGTTGATATCAAAATACTAAACATAATATTTAATTAGATATTGGTATAAGTAGGTACATATCGTTTTACATAATATATTTCCTGTTTGCATAGAAGTACATCAGGCGCGTGCGGTGAATATTGTCAGTAGGGAAGCTAACAAAAAAAATCATGTTCTTATCTTTCGTAGGTATGATGGTATGATCAATATGGCATGAAATCACATTTGTAAAGTACGCATGAGGTATTATATCAATAATATGATGGTTTGTAAGTTTTATATTACAAGAATAATAATTTATAGTTGACCTTCTGTAAGTAAACGGAGCACAGAAACAAGCGCGTCTAGCTGTGAAGATGTACACATTAGGACAGTACCCAAAACTTATGATGTTCTTAAATATTGGCCAAATAACAATGATACGCAATTCTATCATTTATGCAACATGCTATTAGAGTCTTCTTTTCTTTGCATTACACGAGTTGGATGCTCTTATCTCTACGAGTCTCGTGGAACAATATGACAACGTTATGAATCTCAATACGCGTGAGCGGAAATTCAAACATTTGTAGTACGACTGGACTCAAAATAAAGAGTTGTATCCAGATTTCAGCGTATATAACGAATACTATCAAGGCCTAGGTGCCTTGATTTTCAGAACATTGACATGGGAAATAAGCATATATAAATACATGTATGTAAACTGAAAACATGTAGTTATTTTTAAAAATGTATTTATTATTTTTATGACAATATTAAAAAACACCTTTTTTTATTATTTATATATCATTGATTTATTTATTTACGGACTCACGCGGTTCATTTAATTCAATAAATACATTATTTTTGTACATACGGGTATGATAAAATTAAATAAAAATAAAACCAATTAAAAATAAAGAAATTACTACTTAGAGCATGCATGCCATAGTTTGTGCTGTGATAATTGAGGAAATAAAAAATTATGTTTTCATTAAAACACATATTTTGTAATTAAAGAATAAGTAATACATAAACAGACAACGTTAAAGAGTAAAAGTAATTTACATTGAGATACTACTTGCCTTAACAATCATTTTTAAATTATAAAATTTATTTTGGAAGCATACATGCGTAATGACGTTAAAGTATATGTTTGAAAATGTCGACCACTGACAACTGAAATTCCACAAAAGTTTAGGGGTGTTTCATCCCCTATCATACGAAGGGTGAGTATGGATGACAGCCAATAATAAATTGAGTTCTGCACTCAATATTCCAACAATGGGGTTGGTAGAATAATAACGCGAATTTGGAGGGGGATGAATAAACAAGGAAGATTATACACTTAATAAAATTATTCCAATTATCCATTTATAAATCAGTGGCGGAACATACAAAATAAAAGCTTATATATTTAAAAAAATACTTATCTACGTTTTTATAATTTACAGAAATATTTCAATTTAAGTAGGCTGCAGTTTCAACCTAATACGTATCTCTGATTTTTAAGTCCGCGACACTACTACTAAATCACAAACTGACTTGGTTTCAACTATCATCATCATCATCATTCCCTTTCCGCACCTATGGTGCACAAGGCACTGCATTGGTACACTAATCACTGCGTATCTTGATCATTGTTGTTACATGGAGGTAAGACGATTAGTCTTACGCTTCAGGTACCGGTCCAGAGACTGTGAAATATTCTAGTGTGAAAACACCCTTTTAAATAAATTATATTATCTCAGTTTCAATTTTCTATGGCTGGCTGCTTACATCATAACTGCGTTCAATTGATTATAAAACATAGTTTTGAAAAAATATACGGGTAAAAAAATATAATTGGCTAGTAAAATTGTTAGATGATTTGTATATATTTAATATTTTCTATAATGCTGTTCTTTTCGCGTCATATATTTGTAATAAAAAATATAATTAATCACCCTCAAGGCTAACTTCAAATTATATATACCTCTCGGTACGTATTTAAAATAAACCATATATTTTTATTACATGGCTTTACAAGGATATATTATCTAAACGTAAGTACGAGTTACAAAGAAACAAAGTTTAGAACGTTTTTCTGAAAAGCTTTTCGGGAAAGTTTTTTTCTGAAGAGAATAAATAAAATAGGAATATAAAGCATAGTTTTCTAGACACAAAATGTTGAATCCTTTATTTTTTAAAGTATATGTGTGTGTGTATAAGAATGAAAATACTTATATTATAAACTAATTACTGCATTCAAATAAGCTGACACGAGTCACCCTTATTTGCACCCCTAGCCCTAGAATGATCATACCGAATACTAACACCGATTACCCCTTAGAATTAATTGCATAGAATTATGATTTCATCATTGGGTGCTTTATTACTCCTATGTACCATCAGTAGGCCTTAGAATCACATCTGTACCATAGATCGTTGGACATTAAGTGTATTCTTTATTACTGACAATTTATAAATAGGGGTTCAATTACCCGTGGGGTTGGAACCACCACATAAAAACGCAATTGTAAATTTTGATGCAGTTACCAAATATGTATTATTTGTCCAAGCGAATGAAGTAAACAGTTCTGTGTGTGAAATAGAACCAGAAACCTAGATATAGATGGGTGATCTCAAATGAAAGTCCTGAGTAGGGAAATCGAGCGGAGATAAATTCGTCTGCCTTGTTATGAAGAAGTTGGCGCATTCGTCCACGAGTTCAAATCTTAACAGGGTAGATGTTAAATATTGATTTAGAAGATTGTTTAAACTGCAATATTTCCATCTTTTTTTTAGACTGACACTTGAAGCGTAAGTAACTGAAGCTTCATGTAACAGACGATCGCAATATACTGCACTTGATTTACTAATGCAACACCCTGTTAACCACTGGGTGAAGATGAAATGAATGAAATAAAATACCGCATTTTCCAACGAAGATTTGAGTATCCAGATCTTTGCAAAATACACATTGACAGAAAAATATATTTTTTGAGAATGAATGACGCAGTCGTTTAAATGCTTTCAATTAATTAAAGAATATTAAGTAAAGTAACACATATTTTTGTTAAAAAAAAAAGTCAAATCGCGTTTACTCTTACCTTTGTCCTTGGCTCAACAAAAAAAAAAAAACAATATCTATGCGTTGTGATTTTTGTTATTAAGTAAATATAAAATATGTGTGTTTGGAGCATGACATAAGGTACACTGCAGATTTTAACGCTTAAATATTTTATTTTACAATATAAAGCTTCACGAATTAAAATAAATTAACGTTTATTTTATCATTATTTCATATGATTTGTCATTACTATGAAATGATTAAGGAATCTCTTTAATATTAATTTTCATCAAGTGAATACTGCTTCCGCCTACATCTAGCGATCCGTTAATTCTTGACACACTTTAATATATTAACTTTCAGCAATAATGTGATGTAATTCAAATGTAATTAACGCAAAATACGATGCTAATTGAATAAATGGATACCCACAATATAGCCTACATTTGTAGAATTCAATAATATATTAGCTCAAGTCGCAATCCAAAAAAAATTGCCTCATTTATGAGATACACCAATATTTTTTTTTAAATTTCCTCATTATTCCCCTTTCTGCACCCAGTGGTACATAGAGCACGGCAATGAATCGGCTTGTGCTTCGGTGGCTAGTGTAGTGGCCTTACGGAACAGAGGTCGAAGGTTCGAGCCGGAATCCACCACAACTGGTTTTCTATTGTTTAATAGTGAGTTACTTACAATTTGTTGAAAACGGCCCTCAAAATTGAAATATTTGGGTAAATCACAAAAAAAAAAATACAAACTAAATGCAGCATATTTAGATCATCTGTTAGGTGATCAGTATTATGCTTCAGATGCTAGTTGAGAAACGTTGAAATACTGATGTGTTAATAATCTTATAAATTAATAATGTATGTTCATCACCAGAAATCGAACTCAGGACCTCAAGAAAGTAAGGTGAACGCGCCAACCACTTATCTCCACTCGTTTCCGTATTCATTTACCTGAAAGTAGCCATCGAGTTGGAAACACTCGTCCAGGGTTTTTGTTTTATTCAACACGCTGAACTGTATTCTTCACCCGCTTGCTTTTTTTAAAAATATTTTTTTTTTTCATTCCAGTAAAATGGCTATATAGTGCAGAGATAATTCTTTCATATAAACATAAACATAAAATAAAATGCTATATTTGCAGCACTTGTGGTTGTCTTAGCATATCCCGCCATCGCTCGAACAACGGTGAATAGATCCACCCTGCAGTAGCTTGGAGAATTTCGTTATTAGAGCTTATCAGGCGTTCCTATAGGCTCCAGGGTCTTTAGCGAAGTAGATTTTTATAACAAATACGTGCATGTTACACATAATTAAAAATATTTCTTTGAACTCATTGGAATGATTATGCAATGGTATCTCGGTAATCCGGCAAATATCGGAACAGAGCAATGCTGGATTACTGGAAATTACTTATGATGACGCATTTAAACGCCGAAAGTTATGTTTTATAGTAAAAAAATATGCGTGTTATACTTTGTTATACCGTAAACAAGAACACACGTGCAAGTGTTAACATAAACTTAAACTAAAACTACAATAACGGAAAAAACATTTTTACAATAGACTGTACTACTGTAGTTTTGTATCAATGGCCACCCGCTTGGTAGCTGCCAGAATTAAAACGCCGGACTACTGGCAAGACCGGAAAAGTGAAGTGTCGGATTATGGAAGGAGTACTGTATAATATTAATTTATTTCTCGGCCAAATAAAAAAGTAGGCAACTTTTTAAGTACGTGGATACTTTTTATCACCATTTTAACATCACTTCTAAAATTTATCTTGTTTTTGACTTGCTTCGATTGAATCCGAAGCCAGGAAGGCAAAATCCATTTGAAATTGATTTATGAATAACATTGATAGATTTCCATTTGCCTTCTTGATGAAATATAGCGCTGTGTAATTATCATTGTTGGTTAATGTCAGATTTTTTTTCACTTTATTCAAAACCATGTATGTACTTATATTTGAATATACACTTCGCATTGTGTACCTATATTTTCAACTTTACATCGTCATAGATTATTTTATTGCCAATTGGAAAAATCAATATGTGTATACAAATAAACTCATATCGATACTAGTCTTCAATGGGAAAAGGGAAATTAATGCAGATAACATCTAGTCGTTTGGTTTGATATCTCGAGGTTTGGATTTGGTAAAAATATTTACCGTCATGATTGTTATATTATTTCCTATTTTCCTGAGAGCCACGTACCTACATATCAATTTGTAATATGTATGGTCGAAAAGTTAAACTTACCGTCTTAGAATCGTCAAATTAATTTCGTTTAAAAATCATGTTCAAGCTAGGACTTTTGATTTTAATTACAATCTATTGGAATTTTAAAACGTTTTGAAGATACTGTTTTTATCATGGGAGCCTATTTAAAACACGAAAGAGAAAGATTGTAATTTCAATGTAGCATTGAACCCGGAGTAAAATGTCGGCGACACTTATTGGTTAAATTTGATGACGCCTGAAATAATGTGGTGAAAACGCGTATCCACAGGTTGGTCTACCAGTCATCCCGAGGGAGATAGATATGGTAGGAAAATACTGTCTCGGTATGTCCCGATGAAGATAACGTTTGTAATGGTGGCCCAGGAACGACTCATGGTACCTGTAGATATAATGTATATTTATATATATATGTATATATATATATATATATATATAAATAAATATTTTTTATAGTTATAAATAAAACATTGAATACAAAAAGTACATATTATATTCCCAGGAATTTTCAAAAAAACTCACTTGGGACGGTACAAAAAAAAAACACTTTGTGACAATACATCATATCATACACAGTTAATACATCCAAAATAGTAAGAAAACATTTTATAAGAAACATAAAACACAGTACTTTACACCATCTATGTAAATCCCATTAATAACTATCACTATCAAAATGATTTAAGTAATATTTTTTAATTACGACACTTATGTATTTTCTATTCGACTTTTCGTGTTTTAGCTCATCGGGCAGTTTATCAAATTCGGAATGGCCAATATTTTCCAATAACCTTCGGCCAAACTTTGTTGAGCGAAACTTAGAGACATGAAGATTTCCCAAGTAACGCGTATTGTAATTGTGAATATCATGACCAAATGTGTATTTTAATTTTGAATGAGCAGAAAAGTTTATGAAATTCAAAATAGTATTGGTTATGTCATGCAGTGGCATATTATTGTTGAAAAGTGGAACAATTCTGTCCATTATCATTTTCAACAGGTAGCTCTTTTTATCCCACTCTCTCTTTCATGTTTCAAATTAAACTTTTTGCAACATCCTTAAATATTAAACTCCAATAAAAATTCAATCAAAAAATTATCTTGGCGTTTTAACTGTTGAATTCTTTACATTTTAATGAGCCTTTGGGATTCAGTATTCTTCTTTTCAATTAAACTTTTCTTGAATTCCTGACACGGATATTCTTATCATTATTTACGCATCTTACATTTAATTGCATTTTAATCGGAGCAATTATAAAACCTTAAACGAAACGAAAGATGGTCCGTATCTATTTAACACTTTTCTTTTCAAAATTAATTGAAAACGCTTGAAGATTGATAAACGACTTGTCAAAATGTAAAAAAAAGATATTGTAGCTCGTAATTGTGTTAAAATACTACGTTGTTTTTAATATCGCGTGATATTAATTGAATCTTTACAAGCAAATTTTATCATATATGGAAGCAAAAATGGCAAATTCCCGTTTTGGTGTTTTCGAGAAAAATATCAAAAACTGCTACACTAATGCCAAAGGAGTCTTCATGTTACAAATGATTTTTTACTGAAATTAAACTTTGAGGTACTTATACAATAGCTTTAATACAAACACGAATTCAAAAAACTTTCTTAATATTTGTATGACACGGTCATTTTGAAAATTTCAAATTTTGGTCAAATAAAATGGCTAATGGATATTGCTATGTTTGCTTCCAAACACTATTTTCAAACCATCAGAAGTATGATTTTAAACTACATTTGCAACTCAACTCATGATTTTTATAAAAAAAAAGTTGATAAACTACAGAATGACATCATAACCAAAAAATATATTTTTTGGAGGTTGCTCTCTTTGCTGCTAATGCCCTCATGTATTAAAATAATATAAAAATGTACTTTGCTTGCTTACATTATACTTTTTTATTTATATTCATATTTATTTCCTTTTGATGGTTAGAATAAATTACATTTGTTTGTCAACAATTATTTTAATCGCATAATACTAATTTATTAATCTGTGACATGGTTCAGCCGGTGAATCTCACCCACATAATAAAGGTTTTAGCTCGTTAACTTCACAAGAGTCAACAGATGGAAAAGTTAAGGGAATGTGGATGTTCGAACATTGCCAGAATGATGAATGTTACACAGTGAGTATAATGGCCGCTGAAACCAGCAAATGACAGGTCACAAGCCCTGAAAATGCCCGACTTCCATATTTCCTTCTTAAAAACGTTTTCCCTCTTCGTTACGACGAAAAAAAAAATATTTTACCCTTTATTCTTCCAGGAATTTCAGCATATTTCGACTCTTTTTGCATTAAGCTATTTTTAATTCGTTTTTTTAACGTTTCCAAAACAAACCATATTATAGTTTCAAAATTTACCAAAAATAAAAGATTTGTAGGCGTTTCCTAGTAATAGTAATTAAATCTTACTCACATCAATATGGGTTTCAGCTCTTTAACTTTATTTTACTTAAAATAATACATTGAAATACCATAAATAATGGCTATTTACGTTGAAAATTTATCTTTTAGACCTAAGATTTACGTTGGTTTAGATAAATAAGCGGTCAACCATCGATTTTCAAAATTTTGTAATGTTTAGGTATGTTAAATATCTATGCAAGAGGTCTCGGGTTTGATTCCCGAAATGGTTGACACGAAATATTTATTTAAAAAAAAAGGGTTTTTACACTAGAATGTTTCATAGCCCTTGGACTGGCACCCAAGCCTAAGACTGATTATTTTACCTTCATGTAACATAAATTATTACGATACGCTGCAATTGGTGTACCAGTGCAGTGCCCTATGCACCATTAGGTGTGGAAAGGGAATGATGATGATGATTAAATATTCATAGTTTAGTCATCTTCAGTATGTATATTTTCTATTGTTTATTTTTTAAATCTTCATACCAATTTCTTGTTTTTGTCTCAAATTTAGTGCAATGGCCAAAACACCGGTTTCGATTACGGTAATTTGGGTTTGATACCAGGCGGAATTACAGTAATTATAATATTATTTTCGCGAACTTGGGAAAACAGCATAATATTTTTATGAAGCTGTCAAAAGTTTGTACATGCAATCATTTTGTAGGGGAAGCCAGACTTATAATGATTTCCGGTAAAATTAAGCTTATTTATATCCGATTTCAAGGCAAGTAGGTACCTAAAACGCAAAAAATTACAAAACCTCTGTAAGTATTTTGCAATCAATTAACACACATTTTTGAAAATAAAAGCGGGTGTAATTTATGAACAGGTTGCTACAAAATGACTTGACAGTTTATTATAACGAAAAGCTTACCTACAAAATTACAAATAAACAATAAAGCCACTTAAACAAGTTAATAAGCTAATAAATAATCTGTTATTACAGAGTTAAATGGACCTTGATGGATTCTTGCCATTATATTGAAATCATTTATTTAATTTTTTCAGTAGGCAGTTATTTTTAATAACGTTTAATGACAGAGTTGTTTGGATAAGCGAAGCGAGCCTGTGAGGCGGCCATTTTACTTTTGCAGTTTGCGAGTCTGGCTTGTAGATGGCGCAAGCCATCATACATTGTAATATTTGATATAAATTTTGGACGTCAAATATGAGGTGTTAATTTATATATTTATATGAACTTATTTTTATACAACACTGTTAAAATAGCTTACATTTTCACGTCTCTTACCTTACGAAAGGTTGAAAGATTTTAAGTCGTGATATCATAATGAAATATCAATAATTGAGGATGATTTATAGGCATAGCGATATTTTCACGAAAATAACTTCAAAGACTCCAAACAGTAAAAAAAATAACACATGTTTATTTAATAACTGAAACTAGTTTTTGCATACTTACAAAAATCAATGGTTCGCTTCTCGCTTTGCCACAAATTGATTCCCATTTGTATCATGCTTGTTAAAATATATCTAAAGATAAAAATGGCCTCCACAAGGGTTTAGATATTACTAAGGCTGTTGTTTGATGAAATCAAAAGAAATCATATAATTGAGCCATTTTAAAACGCCATCCTTTAAAAAAAAAGTTTTTTCTTAAAAATGTAATTAACATATAACTACTGTACGACCGACAGATTACGCTTCATGAAATTTGGAAAGAAACATTGGTAATTATTTAAATACAAATAATTCAATAATAACAATAAAACAACTTTGTTTTTAACCACTTCTTTTTTTTTCTACCAACCGTTTTCAAAGCTACACATGCTCCTTTATCAAGGTATAATAAAGTTACAAATCTTATCCTATTTTATTTGAACAGTGTCTACTAAATATTAAATCTAAGCATATGGAGCTAATAAGTAAGGTAAGTGTTAGAGTCGCTTTGAAACCGGTCGGTAAAATAAAAAAAACCTTAAAAACAAAGTTGTTTTATTATTATTATAAATAACCACAAAGATAGAGCTTCAAATACAAATCTAATAATTAAAGTTAAATTTGTTCCTAAGCTTTCAAGATTTTTTTTAAGTGCAAAAGAAAAATTTCAATTTATTGAAAGAAATAAAGCATAAATTTGCAAATATTTCGTGGTATTTTTCTTATTCTAGGTTAAATGTTGCTTTTGATGATCGTTTTCAAAAAACTAAAATTGTACCACTTTCAATATTTTCAACTCTTTTATAAGGATTTTTATTTGTTGTTTTCTTTAGGTAGAATATTTTGACTAAAAATATCAATTTCTAAAGCATGTTTTTAGACAAACGTTAATCAATTAATACATTTCTAATTAGGCAACCTGATCAGAAAAAAAAACCCATTCAAATTTCGTTATTCAAATCAGAGTTTAATATCAATGGTAAAACTCGTATTCTTTATATCGAAAGTTGCGTAGATATATATTATTTAATCGAAAATAAAAAATAGCACTCCAAAAATAGTACGAATAAAAAAAAACTGACTGCGAATAAACGCTTTATTTTAGATTTGAGATCTAATCAGGCTTACTAGAGGTCAATGTAGATATGGTGGTCATAAAAAGGGTAATAAAGCCGTCGTAAATTTCTAAATTTTCCCATAAATATGATGTAATCCTTTTTATTATGCTCGCAATCTGCTTGTTTATTTATTAGATTAAATTTAATAGGAATATTTGCTACAAGTGTTTTTGTATAATTACGCATGTAGGTAGTCGTTTACACGTGAAAAATCATTGCTGTGTCATTTTAAGTTTCAATATATTTATTATTTTTTCAGTCAGAGGCCGTGCTAGATCGTCTACCGTATCTGTCGCAAATGAATTATTGAAACGGTCCAGATTGTATATGATTTCTTCCAGTAAAAACTTTAACTGCTTATTCGGGGCGAATTGCTATCCCGGTAATTCAATTCCCGTAAGCTTGAACTGTAAGAACAGGTTTTCAAATAAACTTTTAAGTATAATACTGGAATTGAATATTTCAAAAGATGGGTTGACTTTTTTTTAACTTATTACCTTATTTGAGACGTGTGCGATCTGCCACTGATGAGATAGTGTTCAGTGTAATAAATTAATCTCTTTTTTATTTGACACAATTTGAAACATAATTTGAAATTCATAATTTGCTGACAAAATTTTAATGATTTGGAGATCTTTTAGATTACCTTAAATTTAATAACTTTTATTATGATCATTCCCTTCCGCACCTTATAATGCAAAGGATACTGCATTCGTACACCAATCGCAGTGTATCTTGGTTTTTTTTGTAACTTCAAGGTAAGATGATTAGTATTACGCTTCAGGTATCAGTCCAGGGATTATGAAATATTCCAGTGTAAAAACTCCGTTTAAAATTTTTCATGTCAACCATGTCTAAATTGTTTTTAAATATTCGACGTATTAAATTAAATTAATTTAAAAAAATCCATTTTTATATCACGATCAATTTAAACACCACTGATTTTATGATGCCTAACATCTTAAGTGTGTAGCCAAAGTCATGGCTTTAGCAAAATTTGCTTATTTTTTAAATACTCAATGAAATATTACATGCCTTTTCAACAGAGATTAGTTCTTTGAGAAAATAGAAGTCTACTCATTTACAGAACTTATAATTTAATCTGTCATCGGCAGGGTACTGGCATTGATACAGTTGCATGAATGTAATTCGGCATATAAATCAACTTATATTGTAACTTCTCTGATTTCTTACAATCCATCATACATCAAACTTGTAGGGGTAATATAAGGGTGTGTACTCCCTGTAGGGTAGTTTACACCGTGACTGCCATCCCCTAGAGATCTTAGCCATTTAGGGAGAGATTGCTCACTATGTATAACGGAATAACCAAGGGGTAGGGAAGAGACATAATTGCTCGATCACTGACAAAAATAAATACATACCGTGAAAATCTGCAGCCCAATTTAAAAATAAATAATGTAATGAAAAATTATTTAACGAAAAATATAGAACTACGTAACGTATGTATGAGGAAAAGTCAGACTGCGTTTCTTATTAATGATTTATTTTAATGTAAATGTACTCACTCACAGGTAACGCCTTTGTGAGATTTTTTGTTTTTCGTTTATGCGAAAGAGAATTTTGTTTTATTCGTAACATTTATTATAAAAATCATAACCATTCCCTTTCCGTACCTAATGGTTTATAAGGCACTGCATTGGTACACCAATCGCAGCGAATATTGATCATTGTTACACGAATATAAGATGATCAGTCTTACGCTTCAGGTATATAATTAATACATTATATTTATTTGTGTGAAATAGAATCAAAACCTTTAACAATTGTTTTCGACTTGATGGCTACTCTCATAAAAATCCTGAATAAGGAAGTTGATTAAAGATAAATCGATAACGCGTTGACCTTCCACCCTTGAGGTCATGGGTTCGATTATTTGCAGGGTGGACGTAAAATATTGATTCAAAAGGTTTTTGAACTGAAATATTTCGTTGCTTCTGGACTGGTACCTAAAGCGTAAGACTGACCACATCACCTTCATGTAACAAATGATCCAACTACACTACATTTGGTATACCATTGATGCGTATACCATTGCGCTCTATGCACTAATTTGCGGTTATAGGGATGATGATAAATATTTACGTTTTTCTGAAAAACTACCCTTAATTTTTTTAATCAAATTTATTTGGGAAATAACCGTTTTAAAATATGTTATTTTAAAATAAATAGTTCGCCCTATAAAAGGGTTAATAATACCAATGTTTCTTCTAAACTACTTCCATTAAATACTACAATTTAACTCATAGAACCCTTCGTTAACTTAAAAGCCCCGGGGAACATTTTCTAGGGTAAAACGTTAACATTCGTACTAACGATGCCACACCCTAAAATTAAGCGTATCGTGAGCCTAACGACGAGTTACAAAGTGGTGAGTTTTACCCCCGTTAATTTAATTATTCCGTTTGATTATTTCGCCCTTATGGTGGAGTATTTAAAGAAGTTAGACGCCCATCCAATAATGTTGTAACCGGCAAAATTGAAAATAGGAAAAAATATTAAAATAATTACATATTTCAAAACAAATGTTCTTTTACGAGTAAGAAACCATTTTGAGGACTCAAAATTTTGTTTAGAAAAAAACTTGACTGCAGAAATTTTTGATGAAATATTTTTTAAGTACGAACATTAATTCGAGTAAACTTGATATGTCGCATAATTTTATTAGAAAAATCCAAGCAATTCCATGAAAATAAAATGTATTTCATGCGTACAAACATTCAGCCAAAGGTTTTTACAAATGAGGGTTTTAAAAAGGAAAATTGTGAGATTTTGCTTCCCTAACTCGATAGAGAATGCTTAGTTTGCGGTGTCAAGTAGTGTAATTGAAATCTGTTTTTGCAAGATTTAGAGACGGTTTTGAATTAGGCTATTATTTAGATAGGCAGATTTTTTTGTACAATTTACTTTGGCATTAATAACTAATTTTCCGGTTTTGGTAGAGATTTCAAAGATTCCTCCTAGTCCCCTTAAATGTCAATATATAATAGAACTAGATTATTTTTTTACCACAACAGGCCAGGAGGCTCAATATCAGTGGTGAATTACCGCACAGAAAACGCAGGCTTGAAAAAAATCAAATATGATTTTTGTGTTCTCACAGGGAATCGAACCCGGAACTTGCGTGGGTGACTCAAGGGCCGCTATGTATCTATATCATCATGTTACCATAATATATTGAGGAATGTTATATTTGCTTATTTTTTTACTGCCAACTTTTTGTGCCGTTTAATCATAATCATACGTTTATTACTTGCTTAATGTATTCTTTTTGTGGACTGTTTTTTCATTTAATTTTTTGTATTTTAGTTGGGCCTCCTGGCCTATTTTGGTGCAAAAAAATCAATAATAACAGCGACTTGCAAAATAGAATTTTAAAACAACTGGCATATTTTTTTGTTTAGTTTTTTAATAAGAAGAAATATTTGCGTTCTCATGATTTACCATTTAAGTGCCATTTTCAACAAGTTGTACATAACTCACTATTAGAAAATGGAAATCAAGTTAGGATAGAGTGAGATTCGAACCACGGACCACAACCCAATTGAAATAAATTCATTATTAATTTACCTGTGTTTCTGTTAAGCTTAGGGACTGCGCCAGCTGTTTTCTCTCTGCACCGACCACATAGTGATTCTTTTCGAAGGCGTGTTCTAGCTTCAGGAGTTGTGAGGGAGAGAAGGCCGTTCTTATTCTCTTGGGCTTCCGGAAGGGCTGCAGCAGGAATCCGGGGATATCTGGACCTGGAAACAGAAAGTTGACTATTACTTCAGGTGAGAAACACCCGTTTAGTTAGTTGGAAATGCAAGAGTTATAATTAAATGAGTTAAAAAAATAGTTATGATTTTATGCATCATCAAGGTTGATGGACACTGCAGTGTGATCCAAATCGTCGCAAAAGGTGCGAGTAGCACCCACAAAAATAACTTATATGATTCGGCCAGATATCGGATCCTGCTTCCGCGATTCGCGTATTTTGGAGCTAATAAGGAAGTTTAGTGGTTTTTGTATTTTTTTATTACAAAAATTTATATCTATAAAAATGCTATCAAACAATTTTTTTTTTTTGTAATCGTGTTATCATTGCTATGATTTTTTTATGTTTTATAATTTTGAAATTACTCCTCCTGTGACGTCACTAGTTGTCGTCGGTGAGTCGTCCTGACTAGTGACTTCCCAAAAAACAAACTATGAGTTTTTTGGATAATGTCATAACAAGATGAAATGCGTCACATTATACACTCTTATATATTTAAATAATGAAAGTAGAATTAAATCCAACAAAAGTATTTTATTTTGGATACCTTAACAAATGTGTCTACAAATTGCTGTTTACACGTGGATAATGGTCGAGTCCGGGGACAAAACGATATTGTATTGTCCACGTGTGAATGCCTATTAACTGAAAATCTGAACTAAAAACTAATTAGACAAAGAAAACCAAATAAACAGAATAAAAAATAAACGAATTCAGAAAGTTACTGCTTATTTGAACTTGATTATAATCGTGGGACGATTAACTACATGAACGGTAATAATACTTAGCATTGTCGCATAGGGTACTTAAACAGACACTTAAGTTAAGATTTATTTAATTTTAAAAGGCAGCCAGTATTTCAGTGTTGCTATTAAACTGCGAACCTCCTGTTTTGTTTAACATAAATCTAATTGTTAACTGTCGTCGTAAAGTTTATGACATCTTAAAATATTCAACATTTCTCAAGTTACAGGTACATACATTCACGTTAAACGCCGTTTTAGTATGAAATGCGACCCGAGTGCAATTTTTATTCATTATTTACCTAATGATTAACGAAAAAAAATGTTTTAAATAATTAACTTTTTTAATTATTTTAATTTACTTTATGTTTTATTTTCTTTTTTATTTCACTGTGCATTGCGCCTGAAATAAATTCACATGACATTTTTTTTTCTGTAGAATTGATTTGAAATTTTCGATTTACTTTGTTTTATTTTTTATCTTGTTTTAATTACATTTATGAGCACATACTATTTAAATATACTCATATAAATGGCTATTATATATATATTTTTTTTTAGTTCTATGATTAACAAAATATATATTTACAACACAATATTTACATCTATACTTATTCTAACATTATTTATCACTATTACACGTAATATCCTCATTCATAATATTCACTGTTTCATATGTACATTTTCATTAATTATATTCACTATTTACACCATATATTACCTAATATTTTTACATATATACTTTTTACATTCCTCAAATAGTTGTATTCCCTTGTACATAAGGCAGTTCTGGGACATTGCTTTTGATTTCTTTTCCAGTCATATATTTTTAGACATATTCTTTATTTTAATAGTATTATTTTTCTCTATTTTCTTGCTTGAAAATAATGTTATTTTAAATACTGTTATCTGGTTTTGTTGAGTTTTTTCTTTTTTATATTCTTAATAATATTTTTAATTTTTTAAAGCATCAAAAATAAAATTATATACGTTAATTATTTTATATGTATACAGTACTATGCCTGTACTCTTTTATTTGATTCTTAATGACAAACTATTATTTAATAGTTTATTGGGACAAAATATGTTTTAATACTTTGTTTTCTTTTTATATTACATTGAAATAATGGGTGTATTTTATATAAAATATAAAAAAATATTTATATTTTTAGGATATAAGGACTCAAAGTTTGAGGCTTGAGTTGGAATAAAATAATACACCACAACCGTGCATGTGTCCGGACGGACGAAGAATACAGTTTTGTGTGTGAAATAGAACCAGAACCCTGGACGTGGATGAGTTTTCGTCCCGATGGCTACTCTCGTGTAAAAATCCTGATAAAGGAAATGACGAAAAAAAAATCCACCTCGTGGTGTAGTGGTAAGTGTATTTTCCTACCATTCTTGAGGTCGTGGGTTCGGTTCCTAGGAGGATCAACATAAATAAATTGTTTTCAAGGTGGTTTTACACTACAATAATTCACTGTCCATTGACTGGCACTTGAAGTATAAGACTGATTACCTTACCTTCTTGTAACACTTGATCGAGATACATGGCATGCACTTTACAAAACTGTGCCCTATGCACCATTGGGTTCGGATGAAAGAACGAAATAATTATTATATTTATTTTTAGTTTATTCAGATAAAAAATACACTCGTAAGTATTCATACAATATTACTACTAAATACATTTTTTAAATATAAATTTAATTCATATATTTACATTAACGTTTCCCATTACGTGAAAGAAAAAATAATTATTGTGTGCATAATGGGGAGTGACGTCTTACAGTAATTTGTTTTATTTTTTATTTTTGATTAATATTATTTTTAATACAACAAATAAATTACAAAAAAATAAACAAAAGGCGTTTTCAATCAGTGCTACACAAAATAAAATACACAAATATTTTTTTCTTAAATATGTTACATTTCTGACTGCATTTATTTATTTCATTTGTTCATTTCATTAGAGAAAAATATTCCTTTGTAATTATAATGATGTTGTGCTGTAGTTGTTTTTAATTTTGGAATTAAGATGTTACCACTTGTTCTAGGTCGCGTAGTTACGTTTTGTGACGTAGAAACACTACTATTTATGTTGACTTTGTGGATTTGAATTAAAAAACTTTTTCGTCAATGAGACCCAGCGTCCGTTTGTAAAAAAAGCAAATAATGCAAAAATTTATAAATAAAGCACTCTCTTAACAATGTTGGGAGAGCGATTGATATATGCAACTAATACCGGGTAAAATAACTATGTACATAAATTAACTATTTTATTTTTTATTTATTAGTAACTTTGTTGATACATTTATTGGGGATAGAGACATAGTTTATAGTGACACAATCAGAAACGTCCCATGACTGCGAACTTTCCCCGACTCACTAGAAAATTCGTGTTGAGTCGGGGCAGTCGATCTTGCCAGGAATCGAACTTAGAACCTCATGAATGGCAGGCAAACGCGTTAACCACTAGGCAACGGGATCTGTAATTTTATTCTAAACATGACGGAGAGAGTAAAAAATAAAACTCGCATTATGGAAACTCGTTGAACAAATACTTAATTTTACCCTCCGAGTACTTCACTCCGTTTGTAAAAACTTGTAAATTATTTACTTTTGATAAATAAATATAATTTATTAATGTCAGTTACTTAATTATGTTTTAATTACATATTGCACGATCTATTTGCATAGTGAGCAAAATAAGATATTGGTAGTAACTACATATTCAGGGGTTTTAAACGCATTCACCGTAGCGCGATTGGGTCCAATGAAAATTAGAAGATAACCTAATGTTTTTGAATTGCATGAGAAAAAAGCTAAACTTGGTTTTATATTACATATTTGCAATGAGGAACTTCAGCCCTACGAGAAATGGGATACAAAAAATGTTTTTTTGCGCGGGGTAAAAATTAGAGCATTAAATTTTAAAGCAAAGTTTCTTTGAAATGTACGGAAAAAATTATAAAAAATATTTTAATGAAAACGCACTACTTCGAATGACGTCACTGGTTCATGTGAATCAACCTATGATCTGAGAGCCATGGAAGATTTTCGGTCTGCTTGTCGCTTCTGGACCAATGGGAAGAACTGAATGAGAATAAGCGGAAATGAACCTCTAACGTTACACGTGGAGTTGTTTCAAAAATACAAAACTTTAAAAAATCGTAGCACTGATAATACGATTTATAAAAATTGAAAATGATTTTAATAGCCTATTAACACATATACAAAATTAAAAACCACTGAACTTCCTCATTAACTAAACGACGATAGCATTGTAATGATGACGTCGTAATATTATTGGACTAAATTTTCCAGAAGTTTTTTAAATTATCGATAATTATAATACTTCTAGATGTAGGTTCCACTGTGCAGATATAATACCTGTACACATATATGAATGTAATGCTTTACATTTAAAAAATCTTTTTCATATTCCGTGTGCCGTTAGTCAAACCTGTGGATGTGAGAGCACTTGCCCCTTACAGAATATCTTAATACTTAAAACATTTGGGCTTGGAGGAAGAGATTGGAGGAGATTTAGCAATAGATATAAGAACACTTGTCATCCATTTGGTAGCCAGTTCTTCAAAGTCTTAGACACGGGGTGATTATTATTTAATCTACGGGGATTCGTCACAATAGATTGACACAGGTTGCATTGATGTAAGGGGCTTCTTTGGCACTGAACTTCGCTTAAAAGAATATAATTGAATACAATACAATACAATTTATTATTAGCTATTAATTCCCATCCACAACTATTTGCTCTTCTCTTACTTACATAGTGTTAACGCAGCTGGACTGGGTAGTCATCTGCCACCCACTATTTAAGATGTTTCTACAGCAGCTATGTTTAAATCAAGCCTGAAGAAATATAACCATTCTCTTCCATAACCTCTCCTCCTTTCCTGTTTCCTTATTCCCCTTTTCCCATTAAATATAAGTAACGCTATTAATTCATTTTTATACACACATTGCAGTTTTGTTTTTGTATCTATTTTTTTTCTTTATTTCTCGAATACGTTTTGAAACAAATAAAAATACATAAACAACACGATATATGATATTGGTTGGTTGAAAAAAAATTGCCATTTAGCAAAAAACCCTTGAATGTGCACATTTGCAAAAAATACATAAAAATATTACAAAATATGCTGATATGGATTAGTTCCCGGACTGGCATCTAAAGCGTATCACTGATCATCTTACATTTATGTGAGAGCATGAATAAAAATTACCAAGATTCGTAGATGTTGGTGTATCAATGCAGTGCCCTATGCACCATTAGATGCGGAAGGGAATTGTAATGATAAATTTATAACAACGCACTGACTTATTTGAATTATTTTTAAACATGTTGCTACTGACCCTGTTCCCCCTCGTTGAGTACCCCTGCTCTAATGAACACATCGCATGTTAAACTTTAGGTTATTAGCAAATGTTGAGACGTAGTTTAAAAGTAAATACTTCAAGATAGCTAACGACTTCAAAATTACATACATAGCGACTTCACAGACATATCTGTACCACGAATCCACTTTTAATTACAACGAATTCAATGAGTTGTGTGCTTCTCAGGTATTAATCTTCATCAGGTGTATAAATATTCACGGAATACCGGCTTGTATATTATTTGGTACACATAGGTACTGGATTCTTCGCGTGGAACTTCATATATTATGCCTTGATTTGTTAAAATACTAATTATTGAGGCGATTTTCACAAAAATGGCAGTATATTATTTTTAATTTAAATATTTATGTACACGGCTAGTAGTGCCTTTTTCCATCCAAAAAATACATTGTGCGTAGAAATGAAAACCTCAAATAATATACAGTATATGAACAAAAAACAAAAAAGCATAAAAAGTTTACATGTGTATATTGTTCACGGTGGTTTCATAAAATGATCAAGCTAACATATTGTGTAAAAGATAGATCAGTAAAGGGAATATAAAAATTAAGAATTTTAGAAATTTATATTTTTTTTAATAAAAAAAGGACTGATACGTGTTAAATCATAGATTGAACAAAAAAAATTATGTAATAATTCAACTCACCAAGTGCCTGATATCAAAGAAATATGCGGCTTAAGAACTTTAAGGAAAGTTTTATTCACTCAATTTGTATACAAATTGTTACAATTACATAAACGTTTTAATAACAAACAAAAAATGGGATTAAAAACGTATTTGACCAACAAAACTATACGTACCAAATGCGGACTACGAAAGCAATTAAGTAGAGGAGGGGTAGCTTTTAATAAGCATGTGTGCTATCAGCACGTTGGTTTTATATTTTTGTGCAATTACTAAGGTAAAGGTTTATAGTAGAATTAGCACGTTAGTGTAACTAAATTTTAACTCTTCATGGCAGAAGGGGGGTATCTAGGGTCCCCTAGGAAAGATATTTTTTCAATAACTTTTTTGTCATCATTTAGATTTAATTAATCATAAATCACTCGTTCAGAATGCATGAATATTATTAAAAAAATTTTTTGACGAATTTATCCAATGATAATTGTCATTTTTCTTTGCTTTACACCCGTGCAAGCATCAAACATTACAATTCTTTGATATATTGGTCAGTTAGCACGTGTATTTTTTTTTATTTGCGTGCGAATTTCCAGCCATAACCACAAAAAAACGGATTTCGTGCTTTACATTTTACATGCAGTCCTGCTCCTAAATCCCCGGCGTACCGTTGTACTAAAACGTAGCAAGATTTGAGATCAGTGATCTTCAACGTGCCGTCAAGAGATACCAAATAGCATAAAACATCATCTCACAACAGTGTGATATAAAAAAAAATACGCAGGAAACTCAAAAACTCTAGCACGAGAATCATAAAAAACAATTTAAAGACGTATTTATAGCATTTTAGCTGGGGTATTCTTAGTACCCCCTCAGGAACTCGAGGATTTTTTCCACCTTCAGACTCGGAAGGGTTAAATGAACTCGAATATCGAGTAAAAAACAGAGAAGCTAGAGGATAAAACTAGTATATAAATTAATACTTTATGAAGCATGTGTATTTCTATAAAGCATAGTGTTAAATTAATTAATGGTTTATATAGTTTATACACGACTGATAAAGTAATTAATAATGATGTAAAAACACGGTAATAACAGCTGAATTTTGCTAAGCAGGTTTTAATCTTAAACCTCCATTTTGCTGTTAATTAATTTAATTACGTTTTTCTTGTTTAATTACATTTTTATGACTAAAACTCGTTTCAAGTTTTTTTTTATATTTTATTTGTGCTCCCTTTGTTTTAATCATTTTTAATAATTGCTAAATACGTAATTGACGACTGCCTTATTTGGGGTATCTATTGATTATTTGTCATTAAAAAAATGCTCAATTATTTCAGTAGGTAATTAAACAACGTTACAATATAAAATAATTACATATTACAACAGAGATAAAGAACATTTAAGAGAAGGTAATATAGAAGTCTATGCATCTACAGGGCTTATGACATGTCATTGGCTGGTTTAAGTGGCCACTTTACAGACTGTGTAACATTCACCATTCTGCCCATATTTGAACATCTATACTTCTTCAATTCTTTCATCTGTTTATATTTGTGAAGTTAAACAGCTGAAACCTTTATTTATGCGGGTGAGATTCAATTTCTATACTTCTTCATGGACCAGGTGAATTTATCAACAATATTTTGAGTTTGTCTGAATTTTTGTAGACAAGGACTGGATGCAACTCCCTAGGAAGCTGTTAACATTAACATATTACAGTAGAGATGAAGAACATTTAAGAGAAGGTAATAAAGAAGTATATTTTATTTTATTAACACAAACGGAAAATCTGCCTTTTACAAACATTTATAATATTAACATATTTTGCTTAATATATATTTTTTTTTAAAAAACATGAATTTCCTTTATACCCAAGATTTATAAAAAAAAAATTGAACCAAAAATTATACAAGATTTATATTAAAAAATTAACCTAAAAATTATACAGCATATTCAGTAGAAAGTTTAAATAATAAAACATTCTACAGTAATACAACAAGAAAATCATAAGTACTGTTTCACACAGCTAGGCAAAGTGAACAAAAAACGGTATTTATATATATTATGAAATGCATGAATAAAATATAATTTAATTAAAATATAATTACCATTCACCATCTTTGAAAAAGTTCAAAAGGTTTGTTTATAGGAACAATACCCCACACTAAATATATCAGATAAGTGGGAATAACTATTGCCGAGTTCATGAAGTCTATTTGATACGGCATTACAAGTATACACTGTCCGTGAATTGTTGCTACAAAACGGTGGCACCTGTCTAGTCATTCTTCCAGGCACCCTTTATATATGAAATATGTTGTTTTTTTTTTAACCTTTTTTATGAGTCCGGTGCATAGGATTATCCACCTCGTGGTCAAAACGGTGCGTGCGTTTGCCTACCTTACAAGAGGCTTTGGGTTCGATTTCAAATTTTCTTGCCACCATTTTGTAGAGGGTGGATGTCAATGCGAAAGTTAGTGGGACGGGAAATTTGACAGTGTTTTCTTACGCGCGGTAATAATTAAGGCATTTGATTGTACGGCGAAGTTTCTCGAAAATGTATGAAAAAAGTCATTGAGAAATCAACCGATGACTGAGTGGTTATACACATTTTTGGTTATCGGGAAGCAGAAAAACTTACCGTAGAAAACTTAAGACGTCAAAGACAAAGTTATTTCAAAATCGCAAAACTTAAAAAAATTAAAATATATTTTTCAAAAAAATTGGCTTAGTATGGTAGTCTATTTTTAAATAAAAAATTCTAAAAATCAACAAAACATCTTCTTTAAAAATAAATTGTATTTAACTATTTTACACACATGTTTATTGTATTGTTATGTTGTTAAGACGCCAAACAGTTCATGAAAACGCCATGAAACGGGTAAATAATTACTCTTCTGTTATATTTATTTTTTTTTTTATTTATTTTGATCATTATCGCCCAAAATATATTTACAAAAGATAAAAAATAAAATACATGCTAAATAATACAGAATACACAGAAAAAAATATATGAAGTTACTCGCGAAAAAAGAAGAAATAAAAACATGTTTATATGAAATGCGTATTTGCCAATACTACAATTTAATTTGATATAATAGTAAAAAATAAAAAAAAACAAGTATAAGATAATAAAAATAAAAAGTAAGTATTTTTTTAATTTATGGAATTGAATTGTCAAAAATAGTTTGAAGAGCAGCTACAAATAAACTTGATATTGTGGACTTATAAGATAATAAAGAATTGGACAGAATGTCTGCAGCCATTCCATGAGTGTTAACTAACCTATGCAGCCTCGGTATCAATGAATTGTTTTGTTGGTTGGAAGAAGTACTGGAGCAATGAAACAATAAAATACTCCTAGTGTTGACAGCAGGTACTCTAAAATTAATCAATTCAAGTATCTTTGGTACGTCAAAAAGAGAGTTTACAATTTGATTTACTCGTCACAATGGATTTTCAAAGATCGAATTAATGTCAATAGCTTACATAACTTTGAATATTTTTTTTAAAGAATAATTGAACACCTAAAGCGTTTGACTGATTATTTTACCTTCACGAAACAATAATAATTTAGACACACTGCGGTTGGTGTACTGATGCTGTGCCCTATGCACCATTGGGCAGTGAAAGGAAAAAGCAATTATATTGAATAACAATAATTTATATCAAACTATACTTAAATCAAATAATGGCAAGTCATTTATGTAGTAAAGTCCAGTTGCAACCGAAATAATTTTGTGTTCTTGTCAAATATTTTGTTTATTCTAAATCTTTGAATGCATGTTATTTTCTCACTTTCGATAAAAGATGAAAACAAAACAATTATTCAACTTCATTTTTATTATTATTAATTTATTTTGAATCTTAAAAAAGGGCACACATAATCACAATCTTTAACGAACTTTTTTCTAACCATCATTTATGGTTAGATACCACCTAATATCTAACCATAAATGCGTAAAATTCAATTTTGTCAAATAATTACTCAGTCTTTCTTGAGATAAAAATAAACCTTGAATTTTTTCATACATCACTCAACTTATTTTAATTGGGAATCCTACGTCACAATACCTATTAAAATAATTAAACAAAGTTGTACCAAAATATTTCTGCGTTTCTGTCAAAATGGTCCAAACGGGTTGTTTATTTTTTTTTTATTAATGCAACTTATTTGATCAATTTTGATAAAAACCTAAAAAATATTTAAATTACTTACTTAAACTCACGTTTATTTTATGAAATCAGTGCATAAAGTTTCTAATAATTGCATAAAGTTTTATATTATCAGATAACTCTTTTCTCTTTCTTGAGATAAAAATACACATAAAATTATTGAATGCATTAATAAACTAATTTTGATCCGGAATCCTACGTCACAATTCCTATTAAAATAATTGAATTCCTACCTCATCTCAGAAATCGCCTCAAGGTGTGTATCGATCAAATTATTGATAATTTAGAGGTAATAATATTTAAATGATGGAAGAAAATAATTTATTCAGAATTATCTGCTCGATAGCCGTATGTCGGCAGATAATTTACTGTAATAACTTTTAAGTACCCTCCAAAAATAATTATACAAATAGTACCTATAAAAACAATCAATTATGTAACTTTTTCCGGTGTTATAAAACAAAAATATCAATAGTGCATTATATTAATGCCTGCCTACATACTTTATCTAGAAAAAAAAACACTTTACGATGGGCAAATATTTATTTAATGTTGTTTATTAGGTTTGTAACAGTGTGTAACTTTTATTGTAATATTATATAATCAACGCTTTCCTAGAAACTATTTGATTTTGATACTCTGTTTTATGTTTGTTATAAGAAAATATCACATACTACGAATACCGATAAAGATATATGAAATGGATTGAGAATAATTAATTGTATTTTCGAAAGCAATATCGATATTGTGGAGAAATGTTTTCATACATAAATGTGAAAAAGAAATTCAATAATAAAACGTTGCTAGAAAAACGCGACGTGTTTGGCCTTGGTAGTTGTGACGTCAAGATTCGTGATAATGTTAAAAACAAATTTGAATGGTCAGGAACGAATAATCATGAATCGTGACGTATTAGGGGCGTGGCCAATGGAATGACCGTTGTTGCGGAATTTAAAATTACAATTTAAATTTATTTTACGGCACAGTATTTCATAGACCTTTATTACTTTAAAAATGTAAAAATGTGATATTTCCATGTTATGTATAATTTTGATTCTAATTTTTAAAAGTATTTCACATTATTTTAATTTTAATGTTCTTAATACTGTTATTGTACCTACATGTATAAATATTTTTATTCGTAAAATTTATAAACAAAAGTGGACAATATCTAGATTGTACCAAACCAATAAGAATTTAAAATTACAATTTAAATTTATTTTACGGCACAGTATTTCATAGACCTTTATTACTTTAAAATTGTAAAAATGTGATATTTCCATGTTATGTATAATTTTGATTCTAATTTTTTAAAGTATTTCACATTATTTTAATTTTAATGTTCTTAATACTGTTATTGTACCTACATGTATAAATATTTTTATTCGTAAAATTTACAAACAAAAGTGGACAATATCTAGATTTTACCAAACCAATAATAAAGAAAAGTTTACGGCGCGTTTCTAATACAAATGAAAAAAAACAGGAAATTTTCACAAAACATTAAGTTAACACAAAAAATATATATATTCTAAGAATTAAAAAAAAAACATACCATAATTTTTATTTTAAATCGTGATATAACATTTAAAAACTTTGAAGTCTTGGTTTTTGATTCAATAACTAATTATATAAATGATTTTCCTTCCCACCCAATGAATACATGATCGATTCTATTTTTATTATAAAAGTATTTTGGTTCTTATTTGATTGTGTACAAATAGCGAATATATTTATAATTTTTCCTTACCTGTATTTAATTTTATTTGCATAATTTCCATTATAGATTATTATGCTTCATCAGCTAGATCAATTATTTAATAGGTATTTTTTACATTAATTTATTCAAACCTTTATCGATGTTCAGGTGTTGCCTGGTAAGTGAAATATTTTAGTGAATCTCACCCACACCATTAAAGGTTTCTGTTCTTAACTTCACAAAAAATCAAAAGCTGGAAGAATTGAAAAATATAGATGTTTAAGCAATGTTACACAGTGCATAAACCAGCCAGTTATAGGTCATAAACCCTGTCAATAGACCAGACTTCCATATTCCCTCCCCTAAATTGTTCTCCATCTCTGTTGTAATACGTTAAGTACCTACTGACCTTTTGTAAACACGATTATGACGTATTGTAAAATACAAATATGTGGTCAGATATTTATGCTTTATTTTTCTCCGTACCTGCTAGCTTGTTAATCCGAAGATTTGGTTTTAGAAACATGCTTTAAATAATCCCATAAAAACATCGTAAAATATACATAATTGGGCCCTGGGGCGTGTCTATATTAATTCGAACAGTATGACTATTCTATCCAAACTCTTTAATAACTAAACGTATGATAAACAGGTCAGTAAACTATGTTTTAAGTTTTAAGACGATCACTTGGAATAAAAATCATTGTGGTAAAAATCATAGAGGAAGCGAGGTCTGACTTTTTTTTCATACAAACGTATTTTCCCCCTGGATTATGGAACTAGAGCAATGATTTTTTTACACTCCATAGATATTTACCATTAGCTTGTCAATATTGTTTTACTTTTTTGATAAATTGTTTCTTATGGGAGCTAAGACCATCCAAAAACCCGAAAAAGCCCCAAGTTTGCCATCTTTGGACGTTTGGTATACAAATATGAAAAATAAATTTTGATAAAATGAAAAAATGTTTCTACAGAAAATTTTTTTTTGTTTTTTTTTTTGCACCACAACTGGTCAGAAAGCTCAATTACAGTGGTGAATTACATCACAGAACACCCAGGCTTGAGAAAAATCACATTTAAGACTTGTTTTCTCACCGGGAATCCTACTCGAAACTTTCCGTGAGTGAGTCAAGCTTCTTGACCACTAGGTACACCACGGAGGACGCCTCTGATACTATTTATTTAAAAAAATAACCAAATCGGTTCAGTTTTAGGGTGCGGAAAATGGGACCGCCAAACGTCGATTTAGTCGTTTCAGTTAGCGCGCAGTAGCTTTTTTCGCGCAGTATCGGGGAGGCATTTGCGAAGGAGTGACAGAAAAACAATGTTCGCATACCTGTTCGTTTAAATTGCATGTCATTGCATATTCTCTTAATTACATATGCGAGCCCAATAACGCATCATCATCATCCCTTTTCCGCAACCAGTGGTGCATAGGGAACGGCATTGATAAACTAAATGCAGCGTAATTTGATCAAATGTTCCGTGAGGGTAATATGATCAGTCTTACAATTCAGGTGCTAGTCCTGGATGAATGAGATATTGCCGTTTAAACAACCTTTTAAATCAATATTTTACGTCCTCCCTGCTAAGAATTGTACCCATGACCTCAAAAATGGTACGCAAACGCGCCGATCACTACACTACTACGAGGACTAATCTGTACTCGTTTTTTTTCAGATAGCAGTCATCAAGTCGTTAACACTCGTCCGCGGATCTGGTTCTATTTCACACACAGAACTGCTTTCTTTTTTATTTACGCCACAGACAAAAAAATTTGCTTGTTAAAGTATAAAATTATTTACAGGTTTGATGTTCGTTAAATATTATAACAGGAAGGTACTGATCATGTTTAATACAGGTGGTACATAGCGATTATAACTACCCTGGCACTTATTAAAGCGATCAATAAAAACAATGGAATGAAAATCGTTATTTAACCCTGTGCATACCGGCCATTTTAGATTAAGTCAAAATCGCTTTATTTATACTGATAGTTTATTTACATTTTTGTATGTACATATTAGTTAACTAGCTAACTTATTACCTAATAGCAACTTCTTGCAACCTACCCACCAATAAAATAAAAGGTGTTATTTATTTATTTTTATTTTAAAAATAAATAATAGTTACAAAAATAGAACTGACAATACGTGCACGTCGTGCACGTATATAAATGAATAAATATCCATAGAAGTTTTTATTCGGAAAAGCGGAATAAATAGAAAGAAAAAACGAAGAGATAAGGAAGAATGGAAATGTTTCTTTGGGCATGATTTAAACAGAGCTACTGTAGAAACATAAAGCGTCCATAATCTGTGGATTTATTTTGCGAATATCTGAGCCATTCAAAAGCCCGAAAATTGAAATTACATTGTATAAATCATTTGTTCGTAGTTTGCTTGAATTTAATTCTATAATATGGTCTCCTAATTATAATATTCATATAACGCGGATTGAATCGGTGCAACGTAAATTTTTAAAATCGTTAATATTTAGAGTTGGATCAAATACTTTCATAATCAGCTATTATGATCGTCTAGAGTACTTTCACATCTTTAGCCATCTTGCTCAGATAAACCTTAATGCTCCTTGCCGTAACTTGCGTACCAATCCTGTCTTTGCTGTGCGAAATTATAAAACTAACATCGGATTCTGTTCCCCTCTGCCAAGGATCCTCAGAACAGTGAACGAAATCTTACTAAACGGTACTGTCGATGTGTTCCTACAGCAAGGGCGGGCATTTAAGAAGCAAGCGGTGTTGTCTCTCCTGGCTCGCGATGTCACACTTGCCGTTTCCGCCTAGATTATGCTATATACGAGTACATACCTTTTGTTAATTATACACTTTGTAATTTAAGTAGAGTAAACTCTCAGCGGCCTCTGTAATGCAGTGGTTAAGATGCTTGAGTCACGCATAGGAGGATCCGGGTTCGATTTCCGGTGAGAACCCGAAAATTTAAATGTAATTTCTCTAAAGCCTGGGTGTTCTGTACTGTAATTCACCACTGTAATTGGACCCCGGCCTGTTGTGGTGCAAAAAAAAATATTTTTAAAAACGAAAAAAATGAGGAATAGTGGTTGGGAATGAAGAAGTTCAGTGGCATTTTTGTTTTATTATTTCTAATCTAATTTTTACCTTGTGTAAGAAAATATTTTTTATGTTCAATTTCCCGTAGGACTGAAATTTCTTATTAAATTATTGCTTTGTGGGGGTTTTTTGCTCACCAGTATCAATAAGACAAAATCAACCGAAATTCTTAAGATTTGTTTCGGTACTATAAATAATCGATTCCCCCTAAAATTTCATCATGTAAACTAATTTAAAAAATACTGTCCAGCAGAAGGACGGCCAATGATTGAAATATTTCGTATGGTAAAAAATAATTACGTAACTCAGTATGTTTCTTTTTTGGGTGATACTGTGTGTGTTAAGTTTGTTTCGACGTTTCGGCTTCCATTGCAGGAGCCATCTTCAGGGACAACTGGCTAAAGTTTACCCTGAAGATGGCTCCTGCAATGGTAGCCGAAACGTCGGAACAAATCCAACACATCATCACCCAAAAAAGAAACATATTGATAACAGTGACCCTGAAATCCTTCGCAACTATTTAAAAAACTTTTTACAAATCAAATACTAATTATTATAAAATTTGAAGAAATGATTTTTTTACAGTAGAAAATTGGAGCCTTTTTTGTTCGATTCATACTATGTTTATATTCTAAAGTATATTTTTACACTTTTCACCATACAAATATCTAATTCTGCATTTGTTAATTATATATCATTTTTAAATGCAGAGGTGTTCAAAATATATTTTTTCAAATTGTTATATATTACGTCACACTATTTAAATAAACTGTTTTACTACCTTATATTAATTAATACCCAGCAATTATTGCCATGTGAAAACCCGCCTTAACGTGACATGGTATTATAAAGATTTGCATGGCTTTTGTATGACGAGAGATACGTTTGTTTGTTTACAAGTCACTTGGCTGGTTTTACCTGCAGCCGTCATGAAAAGGTTAATTAACTTAGTTAATTATCCCAGTAAAACTTCTGACGTTTTAATACTTATAAAACAGCACGAAGCTGGGTGATGTTTATAAGGAAACTATAGGGTGATTATTAAAACCAATATGGTGGTTATTAAGCGCAATGAGGGAGCCAAGAGCGATAGTTATGAAAGGTGGGTTATAAAGTGTTTGTTAAGATAAATATTTTTTTTCAATACATTAATAAAAATTATCAACTTTTCACTAAACCCAATAAGCCTTTAACATACTGTGTGAAAAAACTCCCTCGAGTCAAGTCGGGGTCGAGTTGGATTCAAACTACGGACCTTTGATCCGTGAGTCCGAGACACTTGCCACATGACCACAACCTGACTTATTATTTATTTATTTACCATTAGCGAGTCTCTATTTATTTTTGTTTTTATTTATTTATAAATTTGATGCAAAAAATAATATACATACTTAATAACAGGGAATCGATATGAAACCAATTAATGTAAAATGAAAACGGAGTGTTCTCTGTTTATGATAGTCTCCGTCTAACATGGCACAGCCTGTTCTAAGATTTTCTATTTTTAGAACATAAGTAGCCCTATACTAATAAAACAACAACATAAAAAAGAAAAACTAAAACTACTTAATTATAAATGCCTAAGTAATCAAATGTAAGAAATTTAAAAAAAAAATGTTATATAAATATAAAGTATATATAAATGCCAAAAATACATGTTACTTAAACATAAATAATATAATATAATATATAATAAAACAAATATAAAGCAATGAAATACATAAAAATATAAACAGTATGTGAACCAATTATATAAAGTAGGTACTACGTTTTTTGATTTACATTTATTTTTCAAAAAATCAATTTTTTTTTTTTTGAAATTTGTTTTACATTTTGAGTCTTTTATATTTGGAAATAGATCATTGAATATTTTTGGACCAATTACGTTGAATTGCTTTTTACCAAAAGCGGTTGATACAAATGGGACAATACAGTTAATTTGTGTTGCTGAACGAGTGTTTATAATTTGTTGGGTTCTTTTGACCTCACTTAATTTATCATAAAATTTAAGTAGTAGACGCCTCACAAACAACTGTCTTACATCCAATATCTTTAACTCGGCGAATAGATCTTCCGTTGAATACCTCAAGGGTTTTTTGAGAATGATCTTCATGATCCATTTTTGTGCTATTTTTACTGGTTCAAGGATTGAACGAGAGCAACCTCCACAAGCTAAATTGCAATATGATAGTTTGCTTTGGCAAAAAGCAAAGTAAATTTGTCTCACGAGTTGAGGATTCAGTTGAGCGTTTTGCTTTTTTGATAAATTGTTTCTTAATGGGAGCTAGTACCCTAAAAAAACCATAAAACATCTAGTTTTATCTGCCGTCTTTGGACGATCAGAATACAAATATGATAAATAATTATTTTCTTGAGCTCATTTAGAGAAGGTGAAAATAAACTGAGCTGTTTGAGATGATACGGGGCATACTGTAAGTAACATGAGGTGCGCGCATGAATAACGTTAAAAATCTACTGAAGCGAATAAAAATATATAACGGTTATCAGTATCCTAACTTAATTATCAACATTTATTATGTTAGAGTTATTGCTAATAATGAGACACTTCAAAAAAACGTGTGTAATAATAAAACATGTAATACATGTTGTTTAACATATTGCTTTGACGGGTGTTTAAAAAAACTTACTTGGGACACTTTACATTAAAAAGGAACATATTTATGACAATACGTAATATCAATTAAACACCACCTAATATAGAAACAATACACATGAAAAACATCAAACACGGTATTTTAACATTATTTATCATGTTAACTATATTTAAAAAAAATATTTTTTAAGTGCGGAGATTTACTTGACATTTAAACGTAGTTATGCAGAAAGCAGCTAGCCATAGAAAAGTAAAACTGAGATAATAGCAATTTTATGAAAAGAGTCAAAAATCGAATTTACACAGCAGTTGGACTTTTAAAAAGTTTTTGACTTAAAAAAAAAATAAACAACGAATTCATGAGTTTTTAACTATACCACAAACAATAATCTTATTATGTATTTGACCAGTTTAATTGATTTTTAAAGTACCGTAAGATTTTTTTAGTAGTGTGGGTGTCACATTTTTTTCGCGAGTTTTGTTCACGTTGTATCATTTAGTTATGCTGAATTAAACACGTTTACAGAAAAAAAAATTATTTCACATCTTGGTTTGATGTTTAAATGTTATTGGTTTTATCTTTAATAAAGAGCAAAGAATGATTGATTACTTTTTTGAGGACTGAGAGCTTAGTTCGGAATTTGGAACAATTATGAGGTTACGGTATCAGAAGTCAGTGTTACTGATTTTTAGCCATTGATAGCAATTAACGTTGCAGCTTTTAACATTTAGAATTTATGAGAAGTGCTAAGTGAAGATAAAAAGATAAAATCAAAGATTTTTGAGTCGAATAATATCAATCTAAAACTCCGCAAGCAACTTGCCAAGACATATGTATGGAGCATTTTGATGTTCGGTTATGAGACATGGTGCCCTACCGAAAGAGATAAAAAAAGACTAGAGGCCTTCGAGATGCGGTACTACAGAAAAATATTAGGAATTTGCTGGAGAGACCACATCACGAATGACGAGGTTCTCAACATAATCGAAAAAGGTAGGCACCTAATCAAAACCATCTCAGAGAGGCGAGCCCGATGGATCGGCCACATTATGCGCCAGGAGGGTCTCCTGCACGACATTATAGAGGGAACGGCCGAGGGGACAAATTATAGAGGGCGCCCCTGACAGGAATATTTGGAGCAAGTGTGCGAAGATTTAAACAGCGCCTCATATGTCGAGCAGAAAGAGCTGCAGAAAATATAAACCAATGGAGGACGAGATGCAAGACTTTGCTGCAAACTAATCCCCAGGATTGAGACTGCGAAAAAAAAGTGAAGCCACGTATTTATTGTATATTATTTGATAAATGATTTTGACAAAAATGAGCTACTTTGAGCGACGTCACAAGTTCTCCAAAATCAGCTAATGGCAGTGTTGTGATACATTTCCGATTACCAACCGATCATGGCAAATCTCCGTTGAGAACTTAAGACGTCACAGGCGGAGTAATTTCAAAATGAACCGGGTTGTGCTCCCGTGGCTTGTATCGCGGACTCACGAATCAGAGGTCCGAGATTCGTACCCCTCTGTATTACAACTTGGTTCCTATTTTCTAACAGTGAGTTATTTGCAACTTGTTGAGAAAGGCCCCCAAAATTAAAATACTCGGGTAAATCATGAGAACACAAATATTTATTTTTTTTAAAAATCACAAAACTTAATAAAATCATAGCACTGATAATACGGTACATATTGTTTTTTTTTTATTGGCTTAGTTTGGTAGTCTAATAAAGAAATAAATAAAATTCATCATTTTTCAATATTTTCTAATATGCAATATAGCAGATTTTTGCATAACTAGGTTCAATTGACGCAAAACATGTCTATTTTTCATACATACATAAAATATTACTAGATTTATCTATAAGATACGAAACCCCATGTAAAAACAGGCTTTAAACCCGCGCTAATAGATCATAAAACAATCACTTTACATGTGTATCTACCTTGAATAAACCATACATAGTTATTGTATTGTTTTAATTACACCTAATTGTAACTACACAAAAAATACCTCTATAGGCGTAATTATATCGTCAAGTCTAGGCAATTATTTTTTTAGATTTCCACGGCCATTTAGTTTTTCGTGTTATTGTCGAAATATTTTGCAGCGTATCAAGATTATTTTTGTTACATGGAAGGTAAAGTGATCAGTCTTACGCTTTTGGTACCAGTCTAGGTATAGTTAAGTATTGTAGTGTAAAACCACGATTAAAACAAATATTTTACTTCGAAACTGCCAGGAATCAAATTGGGCACTCAAGAATGGTAGGCGAATGCGCTAACCCCTAAACTATGAGGCTAACTTATTGAACTGTTTTCTTTATTAAGGATTTTTACCTGAGGACAGCCATCTAGTCGAAAACACCCTTCCAAGCATCTGGTTCTATTTCAACCACTGAACTGTATTCTTCATACGCCTAGACACAGAAAATGCCTCATTTTTTTCTTATCTCTCACTCTAGAGAATCTACCACATGAGAAAATTTCCGAGTGAGAATCATACATATAAACTTCAAAAAACTTTGACTCAGTAAAAAAAAAGACATCTCCTTCATATAAGTGTTTTACATCTCTGATGTAACAAACGTCATTCTTGTTAACAAACACCCTTTGCCGGAAATATTTTGTCCTCCCAAAAATAATTAACAAATCCTTCATATAAAAATATTTACCCAACGTGTTTTTTCCTCCGTAACTTGGTACCAATTTTTATTTAGAATTGTATCAAAATGTTTATTTTATTATCTGTTACTGTTTATTACCTACACCCCGTTTCGTCAATGCTGTTTTAATTGCTGCCACCCATCTCCGAGATAAGATCTCGTCTACTTATTCAACTACCCAACATTCTTCTCCACTACAATCATAATAAATAATAAAACACGGTTACCCGAAAATACGATGCACTAAAAAGGTTTTTCAAAAATAAGTCTGTTTTCCCTTTTTCTTCCTATACCCGCCATAAGGAGATAGCGGGTTTAGGAAATAGACGACTGAAACATGTAAGCACTGTAGTGAAACATAATAATAAAATTAACGAATGGAGTCGCTGTTTTTTTTACTTACTAGTTTCAGATTGCAAAATTCGCATTCACAACAAAAATATTGGAGGTGCATTGGCGGGCTTATTGCCAAATGGCAATTATTTTCTAAAAATCAATAAAATAAAAGTTTAATTTTTGTAAGTCAAGTCGCAAAACATATTCAATAGAAAATATAAAAACAAATGATATACAAAAAATACATATTTAAAAAAATAAATTAATCAATTTATTTCATAAATGGTACATGTTTTTTTTGTTCTATACAAATCTACATTTGTACATATAGTAAATGGTATAACTGTAACTTTCCAAAAAAGATACTAACTCTTCTGCTTGGAGAGTGACTGACACTGTGATAGTTATTTATTTATTAGAATTGATGTGAGTTTGAATATACGAGTACATGAGGAAAAAAAACTTATGGGATATAAAAAAAAAACAGAAAATAATAATACATTCATACTAATTAAAGTTGTATGCAGTTTTTACACTTGTTCAAAAAATTCATTTTAATTTACTTTGAATTTATTTATTGATCTATTAGTTTTAATAGCTTTTAGTTCATTAGGGAGATAATTGAAATTTTTTACACCTTTGTAGACAAATCTATTTTTCCTTTGACTTGTGTGTAATTTGGGGATTTTAGTATTATTTTGGTATCTGAGTGACTTATTCATCTCAAATTGTTCATGTACTCGTACATAAATTACCTTAAATCAATACTTTTGCCCAATGCGAAAAAGGAATAAAGAAAAAAGAGAAAAGAAGAAAAGAGGAGAGATAAAGGAGAGAAATAACGGAGATGTTTCTTCAGCCGTGGTTTAAACAGAGATACTGGAGTAACACCTCTTATAGTGGATAGGAGAAGATTCCACAGTCGAGCCGCATGGACACTATATGAGTTAGAGAAGAAAAATAAATTATGGCCATCCATGTATTAAGAGGGTGCTTTGAGAATTAGAACGAAGAGGTAAACCATTAACTGATAATGTTCACCTTTTGTTTTTGTTTTTTTATTGTGCATTTTAAAACATGAATAATAAAGGTATGCACATATTAAATATAAACATAAATACGAAGTGTTTAAAACTGTCGGAATATTTTGTTATTTCTCTCTGTATATTAATACCCGTATGCAGAGACAAAACTTAAGGTGAGGAAAGTTCATTCTAATTTCAAATGCAAAGAATAACCCGAAGGTAAAGACAATAGAATGTACTCTCCTCACCTTAAGGTTTGTCTCTGCATACGGGTATAAGTCTTCTCATGTAAATTGTATATTCTCACATGTAAAAATATTTTTAAAATAATTTGTTAAGTGTCCTTGGCACTGGTAACTCCATTGAGGTCAGATTATTTTTATTATTAATTATTGTTTATGATTTGGAAAAAATAAATAAATAAGCGTTGACTTTTTTTTAAGCTGTTGTAATTAAGCGCCACCTGGAGAAGCTCAGTGGAATAGAGCATATATAATATCCTTATATGGCGTTATATCCTCTCTGAACCGCCACGAGGAAACTGTGTAATAATTTGTTTGTGTAGCCCTTAGATTTTTCGCCACCGTGTACTTGTAAATATTCCTTTAGGCAGTATTGGTAACAACTGGGCTTATTAGAAACAATAAATACCTTCTGAGCATATAATACTTCCTTTAATTACAGATTCCGTTTAGCAACAAATTGCTCGACCGCTAATGCCAGTTCTAATCGAGCGTTTCAACAATCAATCAACGTTGAATCAACAAAAAGGTTATACGCTTTTCCGGCAGATAAAGACGCAGGAGGTTGATGATAGGAACTCTAATTATTAGTTAAGTACCTATTTACTAATTCAAAATAATTATTAAATCGGTTTTGTTCGTATTTTGAATCTTATTATTTCATATATTTTATAAACCTGAATGAAGAAATTATATTGTTTAAAGCTTTGCAAATATAAACAAATAAAAAAAAAAAACTGATTGTTCTGTAATAGGCCTCCGGTCAGTGCGTAGTGAAAAATAAAACAGTTTTTTTAAGAAAATCTAGAAATCTTTTTTTTTCTTCAATTATGTGTAATTTTCAAATGATATAAGTATTTTCCGTGATACCTTCGTCTCCGCCGAGTTTATTTTTTCGTTCTTTTAATTTATACAAACATTTAAATTTTAAAAGCCATTTTCAACGAATTTTAAATATTGAATGTTAACGTAAGTTGTGCCAGTTTTTGAACAAAAGTCAAAAATAAAAAAATCATTCGAAACGATTTATTTTGCTCGACAAGATATTGTGTTTGATTTTATATGAAATATTTTGCGCTGGGTTTATTATTTTATTTGATTACAAGCCTTGAAAATGGAATGTCAAGTAGACGAAAGTGAGCATTTTCGACACCTTTTTCTGTTCGCGTTCAATCGAGGGAATAAAGCTGATCGTGATATTTGTGCAGTGTACGGAGAAGATTTTATGAATTATTGACTAATTTGTTCTAAACTAATGAAGAAGAATATATTATTGACTAATTTGTTTCAACTTTTTTGTTGTGTAATATTCATTTGGGAAAAACGGACATAACGTATGTCAACGCCTTATATAACTCACTAATAGAAAACAGGAATTAAGTTAAGTAGAGTGGGGTTCTAACCTCAGAGCGCTGATTTATAAGGCCGCTTTATTAGCCACGATAATTTAACGGACATAAATATAATATCTACAATTTAAAAATAAATAAAAAGGATAAAATAAAATAAATTCCGCTATGGTTAAAAAATCAATATTTTCTTTAATTGTAATACAATTGTCTATTATTTATTGTTTTCTGTGGGTAAAAAACAACCGACAACCTGGGCTAGTGTTTTTCGACTTAATGACTACTTTGCTCGTAGTTCAGTGGTTGGTTTGTTTGCCTACCATGCTTGAAGGCACGGGTTCAATTCCTGGGAAGGTCAACATATTGTACTCGTTTATGAGGTGATTTTACTCTGCAATATTTCACTGCCCTAGATTGACTGCCATAGACACCTGCGGAGAAAAACTGATAACCTTATCTTCATATAACAGATCACCGAAACACGCGGTTATTCAGTGCCCTATGCACCACTGGGTGCGAAAGGGAAATGATGATGATTCTTTATCTACAACCCTAAACATTACCCATAATATCGAGTCACGATCACCAAAACATTGTAACCGACAAGAACAGTATTTGTGGGGAGAATTTTTTTTTCATAATTATTAAGAGGATACGTGGTCTTACTTTTCTTCGCACATACGTATTTCCGTATTTTCTCCTTAGATTAAAGCACTAGAGTTTTTTTACACACTATGAATATTTAACATTGGCGCGTCTTTATCGTTTTGCTTTTATGATAAATTGTTTTTAATGGGCGCGAGGTCCATCCGAAAACACATTAAAGTGCCTAGTTTTGTCTACCGTCTTCAGACGTATGGAACAAATATAATAAATAATAGTTGCCAAAATAAGTTTGACGTGCAGTTGCCTTTTTTGCGCTGTAAAAATGAGGCATTTGCGGGACCGTGACAGAAAAACAACGTTCAAATACCTATTCATCGAAATTATCTGGCAACACGTATCCTATAAACGAATATTCACACTTTGAGAACAAAGAAAGTTTAGAATATTTATTGTTTTAATATCAGAAAAATATTTCAAATAAAATTTGACTCTCAAAGTAAGCTGCCGTACAGAGCCCAAACCGCCGCAACTCATATTTTGTCGTTTTTGAGTTATTTGTCAATTCATCGGAATTTAATTATCTATTAGTGCATCCAACTTTTTTTTTTGCTAAAATAAGTGGAAGGTTGTTAAATTAATACCTAACCATACAATAACATAAAATGATTAAAATACCAACTAAAATTCGGTTATTAAAAAAGATTTGTAGGTTGATTATGTTGAATATTTATATTTATAAAAATAGACCCTACATATTTTTTTAAAAAATTTTGTATTATAATTTAATAAATAAAGTAGGTTTTTCAAAAACAAAAAATAAACTATTTTAACTGCTTCTACTCTGCTATAAGTTTATCCTAAAAACAAATTAAAACGCAGCAAACCTTATGAAATACTGCATAATAATTAATAAAAGTATATTTTTTGACAATGTTAAGTTTTAATACCGCAATTCAAATAGTTTTTGTAACTTTTTGTATGCATTCTGATACGATTTCGAAAAAAAAACCTTTTTTTAATGACGCATTTGACAAATATTTTTCTCACGATTAATCGTCATCATCATAGACTTATGATGAAATTTAAAAAGTATTTATCAGTAGATATTGCGATTTATTTATTTGAAAAGTTTTTGCGTTTTTCTCGAAAGTGGATTTTTTAAGTTACGGCAGTTTAGGGATTGCATGGCAGTATTCCTATTATATTATTAGAAGTGATATTTTCCTGTAAAATATTGTTTTTGTCGGTTACGAGGTTTTGACGATCATGACAAGATATTTTCTTCGCCTCGTTTGAGAAATGTATCTATTCTTATTTTCTTTGATTGTAAAGCGCATTTCCTATAACGTTTTCCAGCTAATTCTGGGTTCGGAAGGTACTCATTCCTAGTACAAACATTGGTTGTAATCATCGTGTAATTATATAATGAATGGATTGTAATGTGCACGCGACATTACGTGCAGATAGGCGCCATTTTGTAATGCATATTGCGTTCGAGGTAAATTGCTATGATTACTTCTAGATTATTAAGCCAAGAACAAGATTTACAAAACGAGTCATATTGATATTACTGGAAATATTGATCTTAATAATACGGTACGGGTTTAATGTTCGGTTTTTAGTTTGTAGGGAAAACCAGTCAAATCTACTTTAAACCCTATAAAAAAAATGAGAATTCTCTGAGGGTAAAAATATACGACTAATTCCCATAGTAAAGATATTGATATTTTATTTTGTTTTATTTTTTTTTCAAATTAACAAACGCTAACGAATTTTATGGTTAATTTTAATGTGCATTTTCACTTTTCTTCACATTATAAGCAATTTTAAAAAAAAACTTTTATAATAAATTTAACAAAACACTTATATAATAAATTTAACAAAACACTTATATAATTCAGTCAACGCTATAAATATGAAACAAAAAGCCAGTTGCACTTCAGATGGTGGTTTCTTTGTATTTATACATGATTTGAAGTTAAAATTGTTTCCGCAATTTTTATTATCAGAAACAATTTCAAACCTTGTATACCTGATGTAGCCATATTGTCTACATACCTAAAATATGAAAATATACCCAATTGAAATTTTAAAAAAAGAACTGTATTATTTTTCTCAGTATACACATATTAAAGTATCCAAAAATATAGATAGGATTAGAAAAATAGAGCATTTAATAATTAATTTGAATTTATAAACAAGTATGACACTCACCCAATATAAATAAATTAACATTCATATTTGAAGCACTAAATTTGTGTGTTAGATTTTAAACCTTGACAAAGGAAGTCATTTTCTGAAACTGGTCATAATACATTTATTTTAGTGATTTTACAAAAACGAAATACGCGGTTACCTCTTTTATGTTAATCGATTATAGAATAGAGGAAATATATTGTAAATCGTATTTAATGTTTTAATTGATCTGTTACGGGAAATTTAATTGAAAAAACCTGAGCGAAAATTCTTCCTATGTGCTTATTAACAAATTACAAAATTTTAAATTTCCGCAGACACGGTTTTTCTTCTTTCTGTAAACGTTTTTTATAAATTAGAATGAGAATTTTTTTCTAAATACAATACATATTATCATACTTTGCCCAGCTAACACGGGCACATACCTACCCCTTCCAAGCTAGCCAATTACTCTTTAATACATTATAATAATTTACAAGTTTAAAGAAATAACAGATAAATAAAATATAAACTTACTAGTATACACATATTGATACATACACATACACATATACAAACATATAAATACATATACATACGAATATAAATATAAATATATGTAAATATATACACACATACACATACATGCATACGTACATACATACATACACATATACATGCGCATACTCGTATATACATACATAAAAGATACAAAATTTAATTAACATCTGCGAAACTTCACGATCGCTTTTTGTATTTTTTTCAGTATTCTTTATTTTTAACATCCTGTAAAAATCTCCAATCTATACAAATTCTATAGAGTCCTAGTCACTTTTTAGCAAAACCAATATTAATAAACTTGGTCTCACTAATGAGCTATTATTTTAATACGATTTTAATTGAAGTGAAAATTATCGTAATTGTATTAGAAATAAGGATCAATAAACCATAAAAGTAATAAACATAAGTTATAACTGCCAAAACTATTTATGAAAAGTGTATTTTCTTGAGACTTTCAAATTTTAAAGTCAGCATTTAAACAAATCCTTTAATTTTTCTTACAAAACCTAAATTCAGAATTTAAGATAGCATTTTAAAATGTAAAATAGGGCGGGGCGTATTTTTTGCTTTTTATTTTAATGTTTCTGGTTGCGTCGCTATAAGCTATGTCGGTAACAACTCAATAAATGTATGTAGGTATTAGGTAACTAACTAACTAACTAACTAACCATCACGCCATTTCCCCAGAGGGGTAGGCAGAGAGGATAGAACGCCACACCACTCTGTCCTGGCACACTTCCTTTGCTTCCTTCACATTCATACATCTTCTCATGCACGCACGTCGATTATTCCGACTTTTCACATGACCACTTTCAAGAATTTGTTGTACTTGATCATGCCATGTCTTTCTCGGCCTTCCTCGACTTCTACAACCAGACACATTCGCATCATAAATCTTTTTAGCCGTTCTTTCATCATTAATTCGCTCCACATGACCGAACCATCGCAAAAGACCTTTCTTAATTTTGTCGATAATGCTTAACTCAGCCTTGCATTCTGCTCTAATTTCGACATTAGGGCACCTATCATACATTGTTTTTCCGCACATTCGCCTGAGGGATCGCATTTCAACAGCATTCAGTCTACTTTCGTCCCTTTTTTTCCAACTCCATGCTTCGCTTCCATACATTAGGGTTGGTACCAGAACTCCATTATGAACTGCTAATTTAGCCTCTTGCGATAGACACTTATTTGCTACGACAGACTTTAAGGCACCATTAACTCTGTTACCGGCACTAACCCTCCTTTCAATATCCTTGTCCATATTTCCATCTCTAGTAAACATACTACCCAGATATACAAATTCTTCGACCTGTTTCAAACTATCTCCATTTACTACAATCTTACATTCAGTCATAGTTACATTTCTTTCAAAGACCATGACGTTCGACTTTTGCACATTCATTAGCAAATCACTCTCCTTGCACACTTCGTAAACCTTTGTAACCAAGGATTGCAGTTCCTCTTCGCTGTCAGCTAGGAGGACTGCGTCATCGGCGTACAGAAGGCAACTGACAGTAAGATTACTCATTTTCGCTCCCACATCCATACTTTTCAATTCTCTCATACATTTATCCATGTATATGTTGAATAACCACGGTGACATTACACATTGGTATTAGGTATCTTGTCAAAAAATAAATTAACTGCTTTTTATGTGTTGCCGCCAAATAGTTAAAGCAACCGCTAAATTGGGTGAGTAGGATGTTCATTAAATGCCGACTTTCAACTGAATAGCTAGGCCGTTTGTTAAAATTAAGATAGCTCAACGCTCAACGTGTTGGCTGGATTCAAGCTAGTCCTACGGAAACGAATCAAAAGCCGCGGGGTTAGGTTTGGATAAGTTGGGTTAAGTTTGCAATGAAACTATTTTTTCATGGTTATTAAACTTAACCCAACCTATAGTAACATTACCTAACTTTACACAATAAAATAAAATCAAAAAATAAAACAATTATTATTGTTGTTTTAAATTTAAAGAGGCTAAATGACGTCCGACCCTTTCGTGAAACATTCCTTTAAAGAACGACCTAACCATTCAGTTAAATGCCGGCATTTAATGAACAGCCTAGCTGTACAGTACGTTGGCTGATTTAACTATTTGGCGCCGACATACATAAAGATAATGGTTGTTTTTTTCATTTATTCGAAACAAAATTAAATTTAAAATATTATATTATCACTATAATTTCCCTATCCGAATACAGTGATTCAAAGGGAACTCGGTGGTAAGCCAAACGCAGCGTGTTTTTTAACATCTGATGCATGAAGGTAAGGTGATCAGTCTTACACTTAAGGTGCCCTGAGATAGTGAAATAATGCAGGGAACCATCTTTAAAACCCTCTCAGTACCAGCGTTATTCCTTAGGTAGGTACAAGAAGAAAAAAAATCGTATCTTGTTATTTTCTTAAACAATCTGCCCCATTTTTTGCATGCATCTAGCCAATGGTATATTCTTCATAAAACACATTTTTTCATTAAAAAATATATGAAACAGTAATATATGCCTATATACCTACTATGTACATTTATTTTACACCCCCTGAGCTCCAATGTCATTCCTTAAGTACATGTTTTTGAAAACTATGCAAGCTTAAAAAAATATGTGATGAATCGAATTTATAAACGCAAAAAAATAATTCTATCACTCTGGTACTGAGAGGGTTATAAAATGTAGATCCTGATTGGGAGTCGAACACAGGACTCCAACGAGATTGGCGAACGCGCCAGCCACTTCACTACGGAAAATCGAGTGGAATAATCTCCGCTCGATTTCCCTTTTCAGGATTTTTACCCGAGAAAAGTCATCAAGTTGAAAATGCTCGTCCAAGATTGTGGTTCTGTTTTACACGTAGAACTGTGTTCTTCATACGTATGGATACGGAAATATTAAATATTAGGCTCCCAGATAAATGCCTTAATACGGATTTTATCTGGTCAAGACCATATTTGAAATTGGTGATAGGTACTCTAAATACAGTGCCGTATGCACCATAAGCAGCGGATAAGGGTATGATTATGAATTTTAACATCATTACTTAATATCCTGTATTTTAAAATCATCTATCCCCACATTAAATTATTACTTAGCTTCCATCTAACAACAGAATGAAAATTAAAACTTTAATTCTATATCTCTATTTCCTTTACTCCCTTTGACGATGGTGGAGAAAAAGCGGGACGGCAGTATGAAATTGCCAGCAATTTAGTCACCCCAGCTAGTAAGCAACAATCGACCAATTATCTGCCTTTGTCGAAGGGTAAAACGGGGTTAGTATTGTTACGATGGGTGACATTTAAGCAGTGCCCCGTTTTAATTTTTTAAGCCAGTTTTAATTCGTCCTTTGTTGTCATCGCAGAATAAAAACACCCCTTTGCCCGCTTATATAAAGTGACATTTTGAATGACTTCTAAACATGTATGTATGTAATATTTTATATTGCACCTACCTACCTAATTTTACGGTGGTTCTCAAATGGTGTTAGAACATAAAAAAAAATAAAAATTTAAAGAAATAATTGCGTTTTTATGATTTACCCAAATATTTAATTTTTGGTGCATATTTTCAACGAGTTGTAAATAACTCACTTTTAGAAAAATGTGGTCGAATCAAGTTCTAACTTCAGACCTCTCATCCGTGAGTCCGAGATACTAGCCGCTGGAATACAACTCGGTTCATATGTATGACTTTTAGTTTTCAATATTTTTTTAATAGGTACAATTCATTCTATAAATATATAAAGACCCTCGAGTAATTTATGTAAGCGGCTAAAGCCTGTGCATTCTCCTTAGTCGATTTCGCGTCCTGTAGTTCTGACACGAACAGACGACAAACTCGACGCCGAGAACCTAATGCCTTGTAAAATAGGCAAGCATGGTCAAGGCTCACAGCCGTATCGCCTCCGCTTGATGATATTTGTCACCGGAGTTTGCTGCGTCCGTTTTCTTATTTCTTCATTTCTTACAAAGTAAAATCACCACACATCCAAGGTTTTTCTAAGACATGTTTTCTTAAAACTCAGTATCTCGCTGTTTCGGGCCTTAATAAGATGCCACAATTCGCATCCGGTGCGGAGAATAGTTAATATGCAGGAATTATATAGGCAGTGTTCTGTGCTGTAATTCACCACTATAATTTATGCAAAAAAAACGACTATTCCTAGCCGCACTCCCAGCTCTTTTGAAAAGCTGCCATTGTTCAATACTGAAAACATTTTTTTAACCCTACAATATCTACTTTTAACCAACTTTAGTGTACCTACTATTTCTCCGCAAAAGCAGCACATGGCTTTCTTTGTGCTGATTTTATTGGTTATTGTTTCGGTCGAACATTCATAAAATAGCGTCCAGTTATTCAACTTTTTTGCGTTTATAAGGAGTTTTTTTTAATCAACTCAAATCGTTAGAAAACATTTAAGTAGAAAAATTGATTTATTAATGGTTTATTTATTTTTCATAATATCTTTATAACTAATATAAGCAGTAAATAACATTATAATTTATACAGAATTTACGCCAGAACGCATTTTTTCAAATTAACTTATGAAAATTAATCATAATTTAATTACTTTCTTAATCATATCTATAATATAATTGTTAAATACTTATGTAATAATTATTTGCTGTTTTTTTATTTATTTAACCTTGAAAACGGTCGTATAAATTGAACATACCAACATAAATAATATTTTTGAATGAAATGATACGGCAAATTAAATATGAAAAATCTAATTACAGAGTAATTAATTGTTGGGCGAAATTTCTCGAAAATGTATGAAAAGAATTCTTCAAATAGTTTAAATAAAAATGAACTACTTTGAAACGTCACAGATTCAGGTGAACACGAGATAACAATAAACAATCAATTAATTGTGATAGATTTTCGGTTTCCGGGAAACCATATTTTTCGACGTTTAGCGTGTTTTGACGGCCATGGAATTTTACTTTTAAATGTCAGGAAAACTTACTGACTTGAACTCGTGACGTCACGGGCGGTAAAATTTCAATATTCCAAAACTTTGAAAAAACATAGCGATTATCATACGATACATACACAAAATATACATTTGTTTTTTATGCTTAGTTTGATGGTGTATTAACAAATTAAAAATAATTTAAAAAAAACAATAAAGTTTATTTATTTATTATATACATACGGCCTAAGCCAATTACAACAGATACATGAAGAAACGTAAATGCAAGAAACTGAACAAAAAGAACATAAAACTATTTAACAAAGACAAACAAGTGCAAAACAATAATTGGATACAATATATTCAGAAAAACGCAATACCAAAAACTTTGAGCTAAACCATGCCAATACAACTTCATCCCACACTGTTTAGTCGCGAAGAGATCTACGAAAAGCCGGAAGATCTATCCCAAAAAAATCCAAGTCGAGTTCCTCATTGCTAGTGTCATGATAAACTAATTCAATTAATTGGACCATTTTGTGAATCTCTGCCTTTAATCCTTTTTAAGGTGACTCCATTTTTTTCTGTTCGGTCTACACATGCGCAACAAAGTTCTATTAAGCATCATGGGTGGCAAGAAAATACGCCCTATTCAATTGTTAAATACACAGAATTTATAATTTATTCAGTTTAACAATGATAAAAGCCATGTTATTGTGTTTGGGATCAATTTCCTCCGTAAAATAGGCAGCTGTCAGTTGTATTAATTTCACAATAAAACATTTTGCCTTGTAGGTACAACATGTAATATGTATTCTGTTACATTATAAAATATATAATTGTTCTAAGTATCACCCACTTACTGCCATGCTATGGTTTAGAAACTTGAAATATTAGATAGGTATCTACTCCTAGGTATAAGCGTCAAGAATTGAATGTGGTGATGTAGAAAGCAGTCGCCGGATGAAAAAATGGGATTATGGGATTTTGATGTTATCGGGTTCGGGAAAGTCAATTCTATATTTTGCTCAAATCAGCCAGGCCTCTTTTATATATTTCAGAGGCTGTATACGATCCCACTTACTATTTAATGATGCTCACACTTACACTCACCTGAACACTTACTCCCACAAATAAACCAAAGTAGGGAACAAAATGCCGAACACTCCTCTAGTGGAACGGAAGGCCTGTTGACTACTGCCAACAGGCCGGCTTCTTTTGAAGAGTTTTAAGTGGTTTCCTCTCCACGTGAGCAAATGCTGAGAAGTTCCTGATTAGTCTACATAAATATATCCCTCCTGATCCCAATAGTTTAGATAAATTTTAAGATATTTCATTGCAGAAAAATCCACTTTTTGAAATATAAACCTTGTATATTATTAGCAAGGTAAATAATAAAACAACTCCCATATAAAAAATAAACCTACTCCCACACATAAACACACATCTACATTTATTCTCATACAAATACACATAAACACATCCTTTTGTTGTAACACAATTTAATAATAAGGATGATTTTTATTTGGAAACTTCGCTGGTCTGTCTTTAAACCGAGTTTTAAAAAAATGTTATTAAATCATTGTGACTGTTTGTTTCTTTAAAATAAATAAATAAGATCTGCCTGATTTTAACAAAATGCACATTTTCGGTTGTGTGGTCAGCCAGACAGAACAAATCATTAAAACTAAATAAATACATAACTAAATTCGTTTTCCTATTAAAAAAAAAAACTAATGCATTATATATCATTTCTCGAAGAAAAAAATATTCTAACTATTGTGTAGATTCATTATTCATTATTGTCACAAAAGTGCTATTATTTCATTTTTACTTTTCTATAGCTGGCTGCTTTCTGCATAACTACGTTCCATTGTAGGTACCTACTCTACTGGATATTTTATAAATAATCTTATTATATAAAATGATCTTTCTTATTAACTCTTAAAAAAGGCTATGCTAAAAAAATCCTTTACACGCGGTGATGGAACATCGTGTTATCCTCAAGCAAAAAAACAGAATATTCTGAAGTTTAGACACTTGAAAAAAAAAACAACATAAATGAAGCGATTGAACTCTTTCTAAATAATAACTGTTTTAAAATAATTGTTTTTTTTTGTGAAAATATTTTTTAATTTTTTCTACGACGCCTGATATATTGATTAAGTTTTTATGAGTTTGTTGTGTGTTTACATGTTTTTTCCCGTTTATTGATTGACTCCCATTTATATTTTCCATCATAAATATTTTTGATTTACTTGATTGTTTGTATACCTATTTAAAATTATTGTTTTTTTACATATAGGTACGTAACAATTTATAAAAAATAAAATAGGTTTAATCTAAAAATATTTTTACTTGTGTTTTGTATTCATTCATACTGAATGATAAATTCATGTATAATCCTAAATGGTGTCACCTGGTTTCAAATGTTTTTGGAAATAACAATGGCATAATAAAATTTGTGCTCGTATAATTTTTTTAATTTGAGAGGACAAAATATATTTTAGATTGATATTTTTGTTTTCAAAATTCGCATGAATATCTTAAAGAATTATGCCGTTAATCGTACGGATATAAAATATGACGCATAAGTATCAGTCAGCCGTTTATCATAAGCGTCTATAGTTAAAAAATCTAAATCCATCTTAACAAATAGGCAAAGGATAATAATTATTTTTCCTCTTTGTCCTTCTTAGAAAACACATTAAGTAGTTTTTATCTGTGTAGAGTCAATTAGTTGCCCAAGATTATGGGATTTAAGGAGCATTGTTTGACTTGTTGTATACACAAAAGAATTAGGAGGATTAAAATGAAGATTTGGGAGACTCAGTGATTTCTTCAAACGTTAAGAAGAGTTCCTAAGCGCCGCGCCGCGTGCCTCATAATTTCTATGAGATTAAATATTGTTTGATTTATGGCGGTTTAAGCATAGTCAAATGACAATTTCTATGGCCACCCTTGATTTTAGAAAACTTTAAAAACTTTAGGTAACCAACTATGCATAAATTATATTCGGGTATTATTTTAATAATTCATAACTACGCCAGGCGAATAAAGAATTGCTGAATGGAGGAACTACCCTGGCTCACACTTCGCCTGTTTATCTGAGAGAGTTCTCCTAACCTCTATCACAGCGTGGGCTATCTCTTCGTTCTAGTAACGGGAGAACCCTTTTAATTTAAATTCACCGCTCTAATTTGCCTCCTCTTTCACAGTAGTAGCTGCTCGATTGTTGAATAATTTACCTACTAAATTAGAGACGCCTCCTTTATTTACATTTAAATCAAGATTGAAATTTAACTATCTGAATATTTAAGTCCTTTCCTTTTCTTCCTTCTTTCCTTTCCGTTCCCCCTCATCAAACACAGTAAAGTGAAGATGTTCAGTCAATTTTTATTTCTACAAAAAAGGTTTTTTTTTTCATTTCATTTTTTTGCACCACAACAGGCCAGGAGGCCCAATTACAGTGGTGAATTACATTACAGAACAACAAGGCTTGAGAAAAATAACATTTTTAATATTTATATAGAGGTAGGTATTTATATATAGGTAGGTATATGTATAATTGTTCATTTTTTTAGTAAAATTGTAAGATTATATCTTAATATACCTAGAATATGTCCATATTCCTACTTTTCCGAATAAGGCAATATGCCCGCTCCTATATATACGCACATAAAATGTTAGTAAATGTACCAATATAATGTGTTTAATAAATAAATAAAAAATATCGGTATGTGTGTGACCCTGGGCCAGTGTTTTCGACTCGATGGTTGCTCTCATGTAAAAATCCTAAATAAGGAAATCAAGTGGAGATAAGTCCGTCACCTTGTGTCATGATTGACGCGTTCGCCTACCATATTTGAGGTCCTGGGTTCGATGGATTCCTTGCATGTAAAATACTGATGTAAAAAAAATTCAACTTCAATATTTCAATGATCCCGGACTGGCACTCGAAGCGTAAGACTGATTATCTTGCCTTCATTAAAAAAAAAGGCAGTGCCCTATGTACTATTGGGCGCGGAAAGGGAATGAATGTATATTTATAGGTAGGTAATGTTTAAAAGCCTATGGTAGTGTGTTTGTGCCTGTCGATGAACCTAAAAACTAAATTTTTACTTGTGTAAGCGCACAGTTGAATGATTTACACGAAAAAAAAATTTACGCGCACATAAGAAAAGTTTACTTAAAATTTAAATGGACTATAGATAGACATTACCTAATTAAAATCATCAGTTTACAAGAAACCTACTTGCAATTTAACTAATTTTGAACTATACAACGAGCAGGATATTTTTATATTTTTTTAAAACCTATATACCGATACCGACCTACCTATGTACTACTGTACCTATGTATGTACCAATATTAAATTTCCAAATGAGGTAGGGACTCACATTGTGTAAACCGATTTCGCTGTTATAAAACAGTTACAATATTAAACAAAAATATGTGTGAATTCGTTTGTTACAACTGCTTCCACAGCTTGTAAGATCTTAATTTGCGCGTGCGTGGACTAGTGAATTCAGAACTGAACGACCGCCTTATTGAAACCAACAGACCTATGCAGTTCCTTATTCCAGAATTAGACGGAGTGTAATGAATTTTACTTCATTTAGTGCACAATTGCGCAGCTGAAAGGTTGTGTGTATATTTGTCGCATTTTTTCGAAGTTATTAATGAATGAATAAGTCTCTCAGATACCAACATAATATCAAAATTCTAAAATTCCATACTAGTCATGGTCAAAATAGCTTTGTCTTCAAAGGGGTAAAAAATTATAATAATCTTCCTAATGAACTAAAAACTATTAAAAATAATATATCGATAAATAAATTTAAAGTTAATCTAAAGAAATTTTTTGAACTCGTGTACAAACAACATTAAATTTTAATGATTATGAATGTATTATTGTTTTATGTTTATTCTTTATATTTGTTTTTATTTTTCTTTTCAGGTACTAGTAATAAAATTATGTAAACTCTTATAAATAAACAACTAAAACAGTGTAAGTCACTCTCCAAGCACAAGAGTTAGTCTCGTTTTTTGGAGAGTTACAGTGATAAAATTTACTAGATGTGTAAAAGTAGTTATGTTTAGAATTTTACAAAAACTTATACTTTTTATGAAATTTATGAATAAAAAAAAAAAATAAAAAAAAATATCAAACCCATTTCAGATCGCTATGATTAATACCAAACTATTTTAAAACAATTTGTTGTAGTTAATAAAAAGATAAGTTAACTTGCAGCTGAATTTATTGTATAAAAAAATCAGGTAGGTAGGTACTGATTGATTAGAAGCCAAATTTTTAGGGAAGAAATGGTGTCATACAATCTATGGACGGACGCATGGTACTCGGATATACCTACTCTAAGCGGAAGCCAAGTAGGTATTAGGTATTTTAAAATCCTTAGACTTGATCAAAAATAAAAAATTATCTTGAGTTTTATGAATAAATATATTTGTTACACTACCTGTATTGAGTGGGTTAGTTAAAGTATGCCTACCTAAGTGGGTAAGTTACCTTTTTCTTACCTTGGTAGGCATTTTCTCTTATACTCAAACGGGATACTAATTAACATGTATAATTCTACACACGCATTACAATGAAATACCCATCTCACCAGTCTATAATTATTTAAGGCATTGATGCAAACGCAAACATTTCGTCTATCAATAACTCAATACTCAATACCCACTCGGAGATATTTTCTTTGATTACCCCATGTTTAGTCAACTAAATTATACAGGTTAATGAATCAACGCATGTAAAACTCAAAAGCTAGAAAATCTAGACATTTCATTAATTTATTTATCTCTTAAGTAGATTTTTATCAAGATGCACAAAGCAAATGAGTCGTCCATTTTCCAAATTAATGTGGTCCAGTTTAAAAAAAAAAATAATAGTAAAAAATATTAAATTAGTATTATACCTAAAGTTAGTATAACGGCTGAAAAACATCATCCTGTCCGTTTTCTAAATAATACTATTTTGTTTACTTTTGCACTTTTTTTTGTTTTAACCTATATAAATAAAAGGCGATGTTTGTTTGCGTTTCCTCGATAAACTGAATGCGTGCGGTTTTCTGCAAAATGTAGATCTCTGCTATGAGTATATTAGGAATTCTTAAAATCGTAAATTACTTGAGTAGAAACAAAGGTAGGAGAGTAAATGTTTTTTTATCATTAACCAGGGCTGCATTTGCTGAGAATGCATTTACAAAAAAAATTGAAAGACGTTATTTTTTTGCGTACAAAAATATTTTTTTGAATGTTTACAAACAATAGTCGTTTTTTATTGATCCCAATCAGATTATTTTCTTAAATTTCTTGTAATTTCTACCGGTCACAAACTTTATATTGTGTTCATTTAATTTAAATACGAATACCTATGTAAATACTCAGATATAGTAATAGCAAAGCATTGCCGGGTTCAGCTCGTAAATAATATAATAAACAAATATATTTTTTAACAAATAAAAAAATAATACAAACAATGTAAAAGTATAAATAAATATGTGTTGGTATAAACAACCAAATCAGATAGGACAATGAATAACAATATGCACCTACATAAACATAATAATAATGATATTGTAGGAAAAACTTAACTAATTTGATATTTATATATACTTTTTTTTTGTAATAATATTATTTGAATCATGTGTTATGAAAAAGAATACCTACACGATTTTTTATCTACTAAAAATTTGTTGAAATAAATGTGCTTAATGAACCGACATGAGTAATCTAATACCACATGGGTATTTTTTTAAAAGCATTGTTCAATTAACATACATACTATGAACGACACATTATTGTTTGTTTGAAGTATTGTCTTTTAAAGATAGGTTTGTACCTAGGTACGTAGAAACATGAATAACATTATAATTTACAAACAAAGGTAGATAGGTATTTGTATAGGCAAGAACCTGCCCGATTCAGACATATTATAATATATTGTAGCTAGTGCAGATCGATACTTAAGTTCTTTTGCTCAACGTCTTTTTACCTTTAATGTACCAAAAAATAACAATAATATA
>NW_028280034.1:0-62717 GCF_059751315.1 Micrasema longulum | reverse complement strand
TAAATGACCGAACAAATACATATTTTTAAATTGTAAAATGTTCTTCATATTATAAGCTTTATTATTAAGGAAAAGATAACATGCTCGTAAGACTTAATTAATATTGTGCCTACTGCTAGGTTTTTTTTAGCGATTTTGCCCATATCAATTTACCGTATTTTTCGGACCATAAAACGCACTTTTTTTACTCTGAAAATTCAACCAAATAATTGAGTGCATTTTATGGTCCGATGCGTCTTATCGTCCTTCACATTTTTTTACCTAAAAATTTATAGATAAATATTGGGGTGCGTCTTATGGTCCGATGAAAATCCGGTTAGTAAAATGCGGTAATTATTCTTTCAGTCAGAGGCCGTCCCGCGCCAAGTAGTATCTGTTGTATCTGTTGCATACGAACAATGAAAAAGGTCAAATTTTTAATGGTTTCTTCCAGGATCTTTCCGTTTTAACACTTTGTATCCCGGAGCTGTGTAAACACATGATTATATAACCACGCGTTTTGTCCCGGTCCCGTGTTTTCACGGGGTTTACCAGCTGTCTAAAAAAGTGCATTTTATTGACATTTAGTGACTTTTATTAATACTTGGCGGCCGCCGTGGTGTAGTGGTCAAGACGCTTGACTCACGCACGGAAGGTTCCGGGTTCGATTCCCGGTGAGAACACAAACATTAAATTTTGATTTTTCTCAAGCCTGGTTGTTCTGTAATGTAATTCACCACTGTAATTGGGCCTCCTGGCCTGTTGTGGTGCAAAAAAATGAAATGAAAAAAAAGTGAAACTTTTTTGCTGCTGGTAAACCACGTGAAAACACGGGACCGAAACATAAAGTGTAGTTATTATAATCACGTGTTTACACGGCTCCGGGATACAAAGCACAAAAAAAGAGTGAGACCATGTATATGTGCGAACATTGCAATGTGGCTCTCCATAAAGGCCAATGTTGTCAAAACTATCACACAAAAATGACTTATTAAATTGTTTTAAATAAATATGAGAAGTTAGAATTGATTTAACCTAGTATTTTCATAATTATGAAACGTTTAAGAAACCCTTCACAAAGCATGAAATTTCACAAAAATGGGCCGGGCACAGGGTAAATTCTATGTGTATTCGGCTGGTGCTCAAACTCTTTTCTGCTGATTCGGGGCGTCTTCTTACTTAGCATTTTGTCGCCGTTATGATTTGATATTAATATGAAACCCCGAATCCAAAATTCCTAAAGTCGTTAAAATTACTTGCTAACATAATTTGATCCTTTTTACTTTCTTGCCACACGCGTGTTCATTTTTTAATAATCATTTAATCTCTTATTTTATTTTCTCTGCGCCTCTGCGCGACGGTGGAGGGAATAATGCGTATTTGTTTATATAATAATACAAATAAAAATAAAGAATTGAAATTTTAATTTAGATAAAGATTATTATTATTTTACATCCTACTTAATTTTTTACACGTTGATCGTTAAATAATAATACATTGCACTACTAAATATTTAATATCATGTTGAAGCATATGGACTCAAGTCCATAAGGTTTTCTAAAAAAAATGTTTCTTGTTATAAATCAAATTTATTCTAATTCTTCTAAACCAAAATTGATTGATTTAATTACGGAAAAATTAATATAAGTTAGCATAAATATTTGTAGATGTTTTGAGACTCGAATTCCAGAAAAAAAATTGACTCTCCTGAACATTCTTTGTTTCGGACTTGTACCCATATGCCTCTCGGTTAGTATTATTATATTTTCAAATGACTTGGAAATATCTATAGATTATCTTAAATGAATATTTTTTTATTGTCATCATTCTCTTTCCGCACCTAATAGTAACAGTTTCCTGTGAAATGTGAAATGAATTACTCCCTTAAAGAGGTTAAAAAAGCTACAGGGGGTCTCAGATGAGGCCCGAAGTACCAAATGTCTAGTTAAGTATGTAACATGTAATAGTTGATAAATCACAAATAAACTAATCCTATGCTTACTTGTGTAGTTACAGCCTTTTTCACTTAGCTCGATTTACTACTACATAATATTATACGACTTGTAAAAGTTTGATTGTCATTTGGTTTCAGCTTGCCAGACCGCGGTTCACAAGAAATGTCACGAGAAGTTGCTTGGCCCCTGTCCACAGTCAAGTTTCAACTCTGAAAGCACCATTGTAAGTATATATCTATACGTCAGAGGTAAAACGCAGTACTTCAAAAATTACAATTTTTAATGAGTGAATTACATTGACCCTGAAAATGTAAAACTTAAAGATTATTTTTATAAAAAACCTTTATTATTTATTGTTGTTATTAAATAGTAAGTTATCGTTGATAGTTTTTTAAATGTGTATTTTGCGATTTACTCAAATATTTCAATTTTGGGGGACATTTTCGACGAATTTGATATAATTCACTAATAAATATAAATAAATGGGAACTGAGTTGTGATAGATTGGGGTTCGAACTTCGGACCTCTGATCCATGAGTCGATGAGTCCGCGGCTCTAGCCACCCTACTACAACCCGGTTCCTTAAACTCTCTTAGGATTTTTCCAAAGAAACCAATATCTCAACAGAGACCATAGAAAAAAAATATTCTAAATAATTATTTTAGTATTTATCTGCAAGCATTTAGACATGGACATATTCAAAATATTGTCAATATGTAGTACCTGAGAAATTTAACAAATTGAAAAAAAAAACTTTCAAGCATACTCTATTCTAGCGACACTAAATATTATTCGAAAGAAAGGTCGATCGCATAAATAAAGAATATTGCTATAAAAAAAAACTTCACCAAAAAAGGCAACAGATGTCGCTCATGAAAATGTGAAATAATAATAATAATATTGTGAAAGGACTTCTGAAAATTGTGCAGACGTAGAAATCACAAACATTGGGCACAATGCTGAATGCTACACTGTGTGTAAGGTGATCAAACCGGCCAATAGGTCATGAACCCTGTAAATGTCGAAATTTCCACACCCCTCGATAATTCGTTATTACCGGTCGAGATATCTATCTAAGAATCATTTTCTTCGTCTGTGTTGAGATATTGGTCTCCATCAAACGTAGATTAAAAAACTTGGCCACCCAGTCGATACTTTAAAATCTAAATATTAGACTAATAATATTCAATGTGTTATTTGATATTTTTGAACTAATACTCTACAAAAGTATAAATGATTCATTTATGTACCTAATAAAAAATATACTATCTAAAACCTCTAACCATGTCCTTATGATTTATCTATTAACCTATATTGTTTTATTTAATTTTTAAATGTTTTTTATTATTTACATTTTTTATTTGAAACTAGTTTAAAAACTCCTACGTATTATTACATTCATTTAACAAAATATTGTTTTCTTTTTTATTTATATCAACTCTGTTATTAATGATAATATATTTCACATCTTTTATAAAGGTTGTCTGAGTCATTTGTTTAGTTTTGTCTGGAAGTTTATTGTATAATTTCAGCCCCTGATTTATTTCTCAATTGTCCTTGTCTCGTTTTAAAATGTTGCGTGTGATAGTGTTCTGATATTCTCGTATCGTGTCCGTGTTTATTATATTTTTTAAAAGTTTTAGTTCTACGTAATTACATCATCATCATTATTACCTTTCGGTACCTAATGGTGCATAGGGCACTGCATTGGTATACACATCGCAGCGTATCTTGATCATTTTTGTTACATGAAGGTAGCCAGTCTTACATTTCAGGTGCCAGTCTGGGGACAATAAAATATTCTCTTGTAAAAACAGCTTTTGAAATCAATATTTCATGTCAACCATGTCGGGAATTGAAACCAAAACCTATGGCATAGTAGGCAAATGCGCTGATTTAAATTGAAATTACTTTAGTGGTTGATTTATAAATAAATTTTAATGATTCTGGAAAACGATAAGTTTCGTTCAATGTTTTAGTTTTTTTAAAGAGTTCTTTTGTCGATACGGGAGGTAATATATTAACTGAATCACATAGTGACAGAGCGTGGAAGAAACCTTTACTTATCCAGTTTGCTCCTCAGAGTATTAATGCTCTACCGCTTGTAGAACTGCCGTTATAATGTTATAATCATGAAGTTAACTACAGTTTGCGGTAAAACAATGAGTCAGTAATTACTCAGGTTCAGAATTGCAGCTCAGTCCGCTACGTGTTTGTTGTTAAACTAAAAATTTGCAAAGCTTTTTTCTGTGCAATAGAGCGAAATGGGATCTCTAGAAGTGGGTCGCGCATTATTACTCTGAGGGTTTGCGTAGTACTAACTACTATTTAAAAATAGATCAGGAGGTTCGAGATTTAAACCCCGATGTACAGTATTGTGCGAATTATTGTGAACCTCTTTATATTTTTAAGATGGCTACTCTGCTGAAAAACACAACCTTTTATTCTACATTTAGTTATTGTAAATGTCAGTCGTTTTGAGCGCCACGTTTATTGAGTCATGTCTTTTTGTGGATTTGTGAGATGTTAATAATACTAGATATTTATTAATCGTTATATAATAAAAAATGTGATATCTAAATACAACATAAGGAAAACAAAGGCATATAATACATGATTAAATGGCGGACTTTTGACACAGGCAATATCTCACAGTCAAAACATAAAAACGAAATTAAATATAAAAATAACATTAAAATTTGAGAAAATAAAAACAATAAAATATTATATTTATTATGATACTAAGTGCTTTAAAAAAAGCAAAGTTCTCTAGTGCATACAATATTTACATTTTCTTGGTTACGTCTGCCAACTATTCCTTAATATTATAGTAACATTTATCTATTAAAAACACTTAAAACGCTTTTGTAAACACTTTTATACAAATTAATTTTTTTATTGTTGGATGTTAAAAACAAGGTTTTGGTGAACTAATCTTCCAGAAAAATTTAGTATCGTGTCATGTTTCCATGCAGTTGTTGAACTATTCCAACAACAATAATGTGAATCTTTTTGATTCGCATGGAAACTCTAACTAACCAGATATCAATCCTAAGACTAAAGGCTGGAATTTTCTAAAATATATTGTATGATAAACAGGCGTGTCTTTTATTGAATTAGACCAAATGATAAATATTTTATATAAAAAAAAACTACATTTAACACTATCTGCCCGTGTTCACATTTAATTCACGCAATATTGTACCACAACTTACGGTTATTTACGACTAACGGCTATGTTACGTGGATCAGACAACTTAACAAGAAATTGCTCAGAAATCTGAACATGGTTACAGAATACGTTTTTTTCACAAATCTGGAATAACTTTGAAAATATATTAAAAATAATGGTGGCTTTTTGAGATTCTAATGATATTACTATCAATGTATCAAAAACAAGTTTTCATTTATTATTATTACATACAAAACGGCTCGCAGTTGGCGTCACGTTATTTCGTACGATCCTTCATAATAGATATTTTTTGTACGCGCGCGCAGAATCGGAGTAAATAATTGTACTGGAATTAGATCGTGTTCTGAACGTTATCATTTTCAAACAAGATTTTAATCGATTTGTGTATTACACTGCACAATTTTGTTTGCATAAAGTCAAAATCTGCTTAGTTTTAATGCAGTTTTTTATTTTGTAATATAGGTTTAACTGGAAAAAGCATAATTAATTTCGTGTATCGCGTTTCTTTATTTAATCATAGCAAATGGTTTTAATTAACAAATTACAACAGGGATGGAGAATACCTTAAAGAAGAGAATATGGAAGTCTAGGCATTTACAGGGCTTACGACCTGTCAATGGCTGGTTTAAGTGGCTACTTTACACACTATGTAACATTCACAATATTTTCCTATGTTTGAACATCCATATTTCTTCAATTCTTTCATTTGTTGATTTTAGTGAAAAAAAAAGCTGAAACATTTATTGTTGTGAAGAGATTTATTTGACTGAATTATTTCACATACTAGGCAACGCCTGAAAACAATTTTCCAATTTTTAAACTTCTTGGACCAGTTGGTTTTATTACAATATTTGAGTTTGTCTAAATGTTTGTAGACAATGAAGTGTTTTAATTTTGATATTTATAATTTAATATTAGGTAATTATTAATTAGTAAAAAATTAAGTTACTGTATTCTTCTTCTCGTTACATTTGTTTTTTTCCCGCCTTGTCTTTTTCCGAACTCGGCACGCTTACTGTCTGCTGACGTCACATTCAGAGCGCAAAGTCTAGCGCTTGTGAAAAAAATCGTTTTTCTCTATCAATCTTTTTGAAATTTTAATTAAATCTTTTGAAACTAAAAACACCCAACACGTGATCGGACCAATGTTTTTTTAAATTATTGAGTCTATTTTATGTAACTCCTTCACCAATGAGGAAGTTCAGTGCAACGGGAAATTAGATATAAATAATGTTTTCTTGCGCGCAGTAAAAATAAGAGCATTCAAAATAATAAAACTAATTTTAATAAAAATAAACTACGTCACAACTTTTTTCGAATCAACCGATGATAGAGTGTTGTTATATGTAGATTTCCGGTTTCCGGGAAGCCAACTTACCAATCTGCAGAACTCTCCGACGAGAACTTGTGACACTTAAAATCACAAAACATAAAAAAAAACATAGCGCTTATAAAACGATTTTTTTTTTTAAATTTGGCTTAGTTTGATAAACCAATAAAGAAATATAAAAGAAGAATCTTTCTCATTCCCCCTTTTTTCAGGTGATTTAATTTATTCCACATCATCTACTTTTTTAAGTATACTACATATCATCACCATTCCCTTTCCGCACCTAATGGTGTATAGGGCACTGTATTTGTATACTAATCGGAGCTTACCTTGATCATTTTTTGTTACATGAATGTAAGATGATCGGTCTGACGTTTCAGGTGTCAGTCTACGAACTTTAAAATATAATAGCGTAAAAACACATTTTTGCGTAAATATTTTCTTGGGATTGAAGAATATTCTCACCGCTTTTAAAAAAATAATGTAATAATTTAGAAGTAAATGTTTTTGTGGTAATATTGAAAAAAATATATTCTCGTGGCTCATTTAAATAAAAACAATTTATAGGTAAAGATTATTGTAACAACCATTGTTGAAAAATTTTTTACTTGGAATCGCTCGAATGTACCAACAATATTTCAAGTTAAAAAGCTGTTGCGTTTTCTTCAAATTGAACAAGATAAATTGTATGAAAAAAAGTAGGTTAGGAGGAAGTCCACTTCTTTTACCCATTTTTACTAAAGCGCAAAAATTAATTAACTTTAAACTAAATTTATTTTTACCTTTAAGGTCCATGACACAAACTAACGGGATGCCGACGCTAGGTACCTACACAGTTTAGCATCCCGCCTTATATATACATTTTCAAAATACAATGATTAAAACTGAAGTGCGCATGCGTCTAGCACAAAACATTTCTCCAGGGTGACAAATAAATGAACATATTCTTAAAAAAATTTTCAGTGCGCTTCCGCCGGCTGTCTCAATACGAATTTCAATGGAGACAGGAAACTTCGAAATATTCCCAAAGTTTGATTGAATTCCAGTGGAAGTTAAATGACTTTAAAGTGGTTTTAATGCATGTAGAGTATTATTCAACTTATTTTATCTGGGATTATCAAAGGATTTTTTTGAATTGGATGTTAACAGGCGCGCGGAGAATGACCCGATAAGTTTCAGCATTTATTTCTCGCGGAATGAAAAAAAAATAATTTCAGATTTTATTCATCTGTTTACATACCTCTATATTATTATATTGCTTCTGTTGGAATGATGCAAAGTGATGTTTCTAATATCTGACCATTAATGGTGCAATAGGCCTTTAGTGATTATATTATTGTTTTTTGCAGTATTTAAGGGAGAGATTTAAAATTGACCTCCCCCATCGCTTCAAGCCACACTCGTTTGTATCCCCTACATTTTGCGACCATTGTGGCTCCCTTCTCTATGGACTATTCCGTCAAGGACTCAAGTGTGAAGGTATTTAGACGCCTGATTTCTTATTTCGTAATCAAACAAGCTAGTCACTTTTGGTTTCATTATTATTAGTATTGTTATTTTTCTAAACACTTCTGTGTTGCTTTTGTATGATGAATAAAAAAATGATGATTAAGAAAAAGTTAAAAAAGGTACTTTGTTCTTTTAAACTGGAACTATTAGACTGAACTTTAGCATATGTACATTGTAATACTTAAATCCAAAATTTACCGGTCCAAAATTATGTTTCATTTATATAATTCTAATTTATTACAAGTACTGTGTGTTTTGCTCTGTGTTCAGACGGAGGAAGAACACAGTTCTGTCTGTGAAATAGAACCAGAACACTGGACGAGTGTTTTCGACTCGATGGCGGTTCTCAGGTAAAAATCCTGAATAAAAAATCGGGCAGAGTTAAATCCGCCTCGTTATTTAGTGGTGGACGCTTTCGTCTACTATTCTTGAGGTCCTGGGTTCGATTCCTGGCAGGGTGGGCGAGAATGATTGATTTTAGAAGTTGTTTAAAATGCAATATCTCATTGTTTCCGGACTGAGTAGAATTGATCACACACCTTTATGTAACAGATGATCGAAATTCGCCGCATTTTGTTTACCGCACGCATTTTATTTTTGATTTACTGGATTATTTTGAGGTAACCCCACCCCACCCCACTCTGTTAAGTTCGCTAACCTACTTTCTAATTCCGTGTCTCCGAATTCTCTCCTCCAACACGGAAATACGCTCCACTCTCAATTACGGACTTCCTTCATCTGTGAGTATAATCTGTCCATCTTTTTATCTAAGGATAATTTAGCCAGAGATTTACGATCTGATGTTTCGATGTCGTCATAACACTGTATAGAAGAAAATGTTTGTCGTTATATTTTTTATATTATGTTTTTTATGTATCTACCTATCAATCTGCATATCAAGCAACTGATTTTACATATTGGCTTTATGTGCAGTTTGGTTATTTTTAATCATAATTTTATTACAGCTCAAAATTGGAAAATCTTTTTGTGTGATCTTTTATTTAATGTTTTATGGAAAATTATGACGTACCTGCTATGATATTATAATATAACAATGAATTTATCAACGTTGCTGTTTTTACGCAAAACGAGTGTTTAAAATATTACCACAAAACGTATGGTAATATTTTATTTTATTGAGAAAATAATTGATTTATAAAATTAGGAATATTTGACGCATTGCCGTGATTATGTTTGTATGCATGTTCGTATTACGCTATGTAATTATATAATATTTCGGAGATGCTTTCGTTCTCATTTTCGTGTAAATTATGGCTAGAGCTTTCTAAAGTAATAGCGATTGGTATATGAAAATCCCTTTTGGCAAGGTACTGTACCATAAATAAAGCTCGCGAATAGTTGCGGTACTTATCAATGTTTGCGTTGGCGTTGAACTTCATAAATAAGAATGACGCCAAAATCCACTACGTCAATACTAACTAATCCACGAACCACATTTGCGTTGACACTGTAAATGATTCCGTAATACCTACTTTACCTTTGGCTTTCTATTTCGGGAGGTCGTTTATCAATTGGCGAAAAATGTGAAAAACACAAAAATCTCCATAAAAATGTGTATGTAGGTAAATGTGATTCTCGGAGTCAGACACCGAAAAAAGTGTATAAAGCAATCGGTTCCTGGGAAAATCGTTCCATCGGAACAGGGGGGGCGGGGGTCGGAGGAAGGCCCGGGAACTCTGCCAGGAGGGGTAGGAAGGGGAAAGGGAACAGCTAAAGAACGAACGATGCGACTGTTAGTAATTCTGCGGACGTCGCGAAGCTAACGCCGTTTATAATGTATATACGGTACTTGATCGGAAAATCGGCGCGCTACTAGTCACTCGTGATATTCTGTGAAAGTACATAGTTTGCCCAGTGCGTGTGATGCCGTTGTTCTCGGACTTGTCCAGCATGAGCATGTACTACGGCGGGGGAGTGGGCAGCTACAGCAGCCCCTACCTCAGCTCGGGAGGGCACTACAGCACGCACTCATCCCTGGGCGGCTCTTACAGCACTCACTCGTCCTTGGGAGGATACTCCCGCCCGCCCCTATCCCTGTATGGCTCTCGGACACCTTTCGTCCCCAGCCGCACCTACTCTCCCCTGCTGTCCTCCATCAGCGAGTCTCTCAGCTCGCGGCGTCCCGTGTCTTCTGGAATCAGGCACCGTCTCAGCCCCAAGTTACCTACGCGCATCAGTCCCAAATACAAAACTAGCGCTTACCAAAAACCTATCACCATTAATACGGAGGATATTGACGTGTCTTACAATAAATATGGGAAAAATCGAACAAATATACCGAGCACGTACAAAGCACCCAGTCCAACTACTGAAAATACTTTTCAACCGGAAGAGAATGGTACGGAAAGAGGTCACAGTACTATTCGGAGGGGTCGATCTGTGGTTCGTCTTCATACGGTTCGCCGGAAAGACAAAGACTCCCCTAGAAATGCAAAAATATTAGAAGAAGAATCAGTGGCAGTTGTTACACCAAACTCAGTTACCTCGGATCAGATCCCAAAATCAAAATGGCGAGAAAATTTATCCGAAGATCTTATATACAAAGAAAAGAGACAGAAAAAAACTCCAGGAGAAATTCTTGTTGACAAATTCAAAATTAGAGATAAAGCAGAAAGCGAGATCATTCCAGAAGAAAAACCAGTAAGTAAAATTAAAGAAGATTCCCCAGAATCAACTAGTCAAACTGCAACGCCAACAGTGATTAAACGTCGCCACTCTTCCCAAAGACAAAGTGCACTTAAGCACAAAGATTCGGGTTTAGAAAACTGCACTGATACTAAAACCATGAATGTAATCAATAGACTCCCACAATCTTCCACATTGGCCGATATAAATGAAAGCCGTAACCAACGAAGACTATCCAGAGAAATGCTAGATGAGCAGGCTTCATTTTTTGATGCACTCATTCGAGATGAAAATTTAAGCACTAAGCTTGTTGAAAAAACTATAAGTAAACCCGAGATTCATAAAACATCTGCCGAAATAAACAAAATTGGATCTAAAAAGAAGAAAAAAGTTTCCGAGAGTGATTTTGATAATGACATTAATTATAAACAAACGAAAACCAAATCAGACAATGCCATCAATAAAATGGGAGTGGAGCGTGAAAAATCACCTAGTCCGTTTAATCGTCGCTCCAGTCAAAAACTAAAGAGATCTAGCTCCAGTAATATGGTTGCTTCTTCATTAGGATCTATTTTAGAAGTTCCCAAAGAAGTCACCGACCACAGGCTTGTTTCTATAAATGAAAATATGGATTTGAATGCAGAAAACTCGACATCAAAACCAGTATCCAAACCGAAAATTTCATCTTCTGTTGAAATAAATAACATGAATAAGTATTTAAAGGCAAGAATTGATGATGTCGTTGTGGAACATGTTAAAAAACCGAACCTTCAAAGTTGTTTAAAATATGATGTAGTGGTAGAAGATAAACAAGTCCCACTTGATATAGAAGCCTGCAAATCACGTAAGAGCAAACTAAAGAAGTCAATTAAAATGAACTCCATTTATTCAGACGATGATTCTAAACAGGAAGAGGGTTCAGATGATACTGGAGATTTTTGGGGTAAAATCGGCAAACGGGAAACTATTTATTACAAAGATAGGAAAAAAAGGTTACAAGAACATGTAGAAAATAACCGTAAAGCTCTATCATGGACTCCCGAAGAAGATTTGGTAAACGAATCTGAAAATGTGAGTAATCAAAAACCTCCAGAAAAATTGAATTTAAAGGAGATAAAAACTCAGCCAGTTAAAGATTCCACTTGTATTAAAGAAGGTCCTACAATTTCTCCAATTCTAGAAATAAATAATTCTAAAAATATTCTGGTTTGTCCTAAAAATGAAGAAAATAAGTCCGTTGCGGAAAAAGATAACGTTTCTCAAGCAAAAAGACATGTCGATGAAAAGGAAGTCATCAGTGCGATTTCTTTGAAAACTCCTGTACCGGTCGAGGAAAAAATATTTACGAATAAGAAACCTGTTAAAAAAACAACTAATATCGAAGGAAAAGATGCGTCACCAAAAAATTATGAGGACTTTCCATGTAAATTGGATATTCAAACGTCTAATGAGCTTAGTCGATGTAAAATGCCACCAACTGATGCAATTAGTTCGTGTATCAATAATAGCGAATTAATAATACAAGCAGACGTTATTTCACACAGCCAGAAAAATACGAATAGCGATTCTTCTAAGTCAGTGAAAAAATCTCCAGAAAAAATATTAAATCCACAAAACGAATCCGCCATACTTAAATCGCCGAAAAAAACTTCTATTTCGAGGCTACCGAAAGAAGAACTTTTACAAAAAGAAGAAAATACCGGAACAGTAATTTTCCCCGAAAGCAGCACCACATTGAACTTAGATCTGAACTCTGGCGATAGAGAAAATAATGTATCAATTGTCGAATTATCAACTGACTCAGTTCAGACTATTTTGAAACTTGAAGACGACAAAACATCAGCACCTTGTGAAGAAGAAAGATCTTCGGGTAAAGATAGCGAAGGTCTTGTAATGTCACCGAGTGCTCCAGCGATCGTCAAACGACCTGTCAAGCAAGAAGCTCCTCTTCGGCCGATATTCGCTACTCCTAAACCCCTAAGGAAGAGGGCTCCACAGGTAGTTGACTCGAGTTCAGAAGAGTCATCGGAAGAAGAAACCGAGGATTCTTCTAGTGAAGAAGACTCTTCGGATTCGGCATCCACCGGTGGTGAGAATGACGAATTTTTCGAGTGTGAAGTTGGCGGTAGTAAGAAAAAAAGTGAGAAAAACGTCAGGACTTCGACGAGCTCCAATGATTCTGGATTTGACTCATACGCCCCTTCATCTCCCGGTGGGATTATGTGCATCAAAAAAGGTAATTATAAGGCGGTTGTTTTTAAATATATCGTGTAAATTTTCTATGGCTAATTTCCCGTAGTAACCCTTTGATTATTCTGATATTAAGACGTGTTGCATTTTTGGTTTCGCCAATATGTATATTAATTGCGAAGGTAGCGCTACTTAAATTTGACTGCAAGGCTTAAATCATGTGCAAAATTCAATACTGGGTTGTCACATAAAACAACCTTTTTTAGAAAATGCTTTTTTATATAATTGAAATTTACCAGCTAATAATGGTTTTCGTGACTTTTTCCCCTCACTAAAATATTAGCTATTAAATGTTTAAGATTCCTAAATTGATTTAACTTTGTATTAAGCTGTATTTGTCGTACTCTGGGCATTGTATCTGTGCATTTTTCAATAACGAGGAAGAAAGGAATAATCTTGGCAAGTTCAGTTCGTATATTTTACGATCAGTTTATATTTTACGTTGTGCGCATTTATACTCCAGATAACTGGTTTCTAATTACTCATTCTAATGATTACATTAGAATGACAAGTATCCCACAAGTTTACTCATCTTTTAATTCACGCATTTGCCAATTAAATTAATACACAAATTATTTCATAAATAAAATTATGATTTTGATGAACAATCAATTAGCGTAATACAGATTATCTACGTATTTTTTTGAAAAATAACCCTGTTTTACTGTTTCATTGACTATGCTTAAAGATATCACGTGATGTCTGTTGAAAATGCATGTCGAAATAAGTCGACAATAAGTCGGTGGAGAAAGCTCCGCTGTTAATTTGGTATATTATTCTCACGTTTCACAAACACTACTTCTTGTTAAAAATGACAAACTAAACTATGGGGTAAAGGTATGAGTAAAAGTTTATTATCCAAATTGATAAAGGCGCTTTCGGGCTCACAGTCAAGTGGATAAAAACTTAGTGAAGATGTCAGTAAAGTTGCTACAAAATTTAACATTACTCTACTGCATTTTAATTTCATAATTATACTGCGTTTTAGAGAATCACATTTATCCTATGAATATTTTAATGGATAAACTATTTCTTCATGTTTACCAAGAAAATTAACGTGCGCAGCTCAGTTACATATTATATTTATGTTATAAATAAATGTAATGAAGTCAAAAGTTGATACTGAATTTACATCAAAAATCGTTTATTAAACTGACAGGCGCCGTGGCGCAGTTGGTTAGACGGCCAACTATGAAACTGGCGTCGCGGGTTCGATTCCCGCCAATTGCAAGAAAAAAATGCAAGAAAGATTTTTTGCTCAATGGGTCCGGGTGTTGTGGTATATTTTTCATTACCTCCTTCCATATCCCCTCTATCCCACCTGCAGACAAGCCTCAAAATAAAGGCTTAGCGGGTTATTCCTTTAAAAAAAAACTTTTTGTGATCATTCACTTTGCAATAATTATTACGAACAGATTTTGAAACCAATCCCCCATTTTTATTGTTTGAATTACATAAAAATCATAAACAAACTTTTTATTTACATAATTTATTATTTATACGTATTTCTATGTTAAAACATTAAAATTATGTCAATTATTAGCATTTTTAAATCTGAAAATACGAAATTGCAGTTAACGTTCGTGTGGCAAATTTATAAACTTCAGAAAAGGTACACTCCTTAAAAAAATCTTAAACAAATAATTAATAAAACATTTTTTATGTTATTATAAGACTATGTTATGCGGATTTACTTATGAAATTGTTGTTTTGGAAAGAAAATTTTTAAATTATTTGAATTTTAAAAAAAAGGAACAACCCGCTAAGCCTCATTTAGAGGCATGTCAGTAGGTGGGAAAGAGGCGATATGGAAGGTTGTTATGAAAAATATACCACAACACCCTTTCCCGCAATAGGCGGGAATTGAACCCTCGACGCCAGTTTTACAGTTGGCTGTCTAACCAATTGCGCTACGGCACTTGTATTGAGTTTATCGAAATATTGCCCCACATTTAAATGGTAGTTAATTGATGCCTTGGCTGTAAAAGTCCCGTGGGTGGGAGTCGACAAATGCTATAATGTCATTTTTCCCTTCCAAATATTACCCAAATTTCTAAAAAAATGATAATCAGTTGGAGCATAGTCCGGCAAGCATGGTCGATGACGGAAAGTCTCCAGCTTCAGTTCTTGCAGCTTAGAGGTCATATGCCAAGTGTTCGGCCGGCCGTTGTCACGGAGAAGCAGTGGCGCTTGTGATTGTTTTGCCCTTATACATCATGATGTTACGTGCCGTCTGCGCCGCTGGCTCTTTGTTTTACCCAATTGCCCTGTAACGCGTATAACCTATACTGATTTCTATAATCATAGAAATTTAGTTTGGGCATTGATATTCAATCTAACTCAATACAGGACTTTTGATTCCACGGAATCGGGACTTATGTTTCAAATAATGTAAAATAAACTGTTTATTAAATAAACAAAATATATAAGTATACACTAGATGCTGCACTAAGCACCTGTCTTGTATTCTATTGAACTTAGCTTCCGGAACTTAGACAGTAAAAACTTAGACGTAAAAAGGCGATAAAAAAACAACTTAGACGTAAAAAGGCGCGACATATAGCTTTGAATTAACAGTAAACTGGCATAGACAGTTAGTCTTTTTTACTCTACTGCGCGTTTTGCACGGCAATGTTGACGCGACAACGCTTTTTTTCGGGACATTATTTCAAACTGTCGTTCTATGAAGCATCATATCTATTTAATTATACCACATTGAGTTTAGGGAGATTTTTCGAATTCATACATACTTCTACGTGTTCCATATTTCTTTGGATTTATGTTATCCGGTAGTGACTGGATAAATAAATTCTATAATGTTCCCACATGAGTTGACTTGCCAAGTCACTAATCTACGAGTATCGGAGTAACGGAGTAGGCACACACAAATTCATTCCCCTTCCAGGGGTCTTCCATTTCTGCTGAAATGAACCTGAAACATTCGTTTCATGATTTCCGTCCGAATTTAAACGCAAATAATTGAATAAATAAAAAGTAACGGAAAACTAGAATATAAAGTTTAACACGCGTATTTGATTTACCCTTTTGTTTTACGAATGTGTTATTTTCAATAATTTTTAAGCAAAATTAAAATGTTTTCCAATAACTGTAATAAAAAATAATTTAAAACATATTTTTGGTGTTTTCACAAATCGGGAATAACGCTCAAAATACATTAAATATTTAGAGCGGATTTTTACAATTCTTATGATATAACTATCATAAGAACTGTAAATGTATATCAGAAAAGTTTTCATCCGTGAATTAATTTTTGATTCCGGTTGTGGTCCCGTGGCTAGTGTTGCGGGCTCACAAATCAGAGGACCGAGGTTCGAACCCTGTTCTATGCCAACTTGATTTCCATTTATGATAAAAATTAGCTGGCACCGCATAGCCTCTTAACTATAGTTTCGGCAAACAACTTCCACCCACCGATCAAATATTTAAAACTTCTGCGTCTTTGTCAACCTGGGTGTAGGGATAATATTTACATTCAGCTTATACTTTTTTAAGATCTAAACATATCGTTAGGCATTTCTTATTTGAATCTAAACTAGAATAAATTTATTTTGTTAGATTGAATATTGCATCTTCTGCGGTAAAATTAGAGCAAAAGCCAAATTAGTTATATAATTATATAATAAAAGAGCATAGACTCCAGAAAATTTCGTTATCGTTATTATTTTTATTTTTTAAAAATGATTACAATGATAATTCAAATTATGTTTTGCTAGTCATGCAGACTATTTCACACACAATTAATACACCTACGTCCACGCACACCTCGAAATTTATGTGTTTTTTGTAATATTCTAAAATACATTAATTAGCACAGTTCCTCATCAGGTAACCTTCAGTTCAACAAGTTGTCAGTATCAGTTAGAAGCAAACCGTAAACTTGACCCAAATATGCACTGCCAAATTCATTCACTGAACTAGATCTTATATTATTTGTTCATTGAACAATATATTTTCAGTCCCAGGAAGGGTCGTAATATTATACGGATCCATTTCTATCTACGCGATGCGATGATGCTTTTATTAATAATTTGTGATAGATATCTTGTATTTTTTATTATTTCTCGACAGCGAAGTTTATTTCACATTATGAGTTTTCACTCATTTTTAACTAAACATGAAATAATTAATCACTTTGTTTAAATACCACGGACGAGTGTATTTAAAAATTTTACAAAACTTGTTTTTGATATACAGTATCATGCATCAGCAGATTTACTAAGATTTATATGTTCACCTGACGATTGATAGTACTGCATATACGGAACTATCTGGGCCCATGCGGATGAAGAATGCAGTTCTGCGTATGAAAAAAACCAGGATACTAAGCAAGTGTTAATGACTACTCCAGGTGGCTACTCTCAGGTTAAAATCCTGAAAGGGAAAATCAAGTGGAGATAAGTTCGCTTTGAAGTCTAGTGATTTGTTTGCCTACTATGCTTGAGGTTCCGGGTTCGATTCCTGGAAAGATCTACACTAAATATTGGTTTTGAAGGTGATTTTCTACTGCATTATTTTACTGCCCCGGTACTGGCCTTCTTCTTCTTTCTTCAAACATATTTGAGAAGGGATTCCTTCTCAAAAATATTTTCCATCTCTGTTGCATTAAATTTTGATCTAAATAACTCCCTAAGAAGGAAATCCAGCCTGTCTACAAACATTTGGTTGTACTCAAAAGATTGTTGATTGAACTAACTAGTATGAGAACAAGTATAAAACTTGTTTTCAGGCGTTGCCTAGTAGACAAAGTGGTTCAACCGAATGAATCTCACCCATATGATAAAGGTTTCAGCCTTTGAAAAGTACCGCGTGTTTCATTTGATTTTGAAGGGCAAGATTGAGAGTCACCGAGGGTTGAAAGAAGACAGATGTTCTAGCTGCGAGATATACGAGACTGGACTGGATTCAGGACTGTAAAATAGATTTTCCGAGCAGCACAGGACAAATATACCTTTGCCAAAGTAATTGACAACGTTTGGGATACCTGACAGGGCACTAAGAGAAGAAGAAGATGTATCTACACTTGTAGACGATAAATACAAGTTTGTAGTTTAAAAAAAGCATTTTTTAGTTTGATTTTTATGCTTAAAGTGACCATCATAGAGTGATGATTCAAAAGGATTTTTTTTTTTAATTCAAAATATAAAATATGCTAATGTCATAATTGTACTCCCATGAGTTTTCAAACTCAGTCTGAGACAGTTCAGGGGTTATCGAGGAACAGTTTTAGGGAACGGTTTTTCAGTGAGATATGATTATTATTTATAGACTGAATAGATGTTTATTTAAAACGAATAGGCAGCCCTCTGCCTTTTATATTGAGTAGAAGCAATGTAAAGGAGTGACCTCAGTACGAATTTAGAAGAGTGCGCAGAGGGGGTAAGTGGTCATGAGATCGTGTACGATGCTTATGCAAGTGCATCACTAATGAATTTAAGGGCTAGATTCGAGTTTAATTTATTCACGTTCATTACAAATATGTTGTTTTCAATGTTTAAAATATATATTTAAGAACCAAAATTTATTTACAAGTAAATCAATTAGATCAAGTCAAAGAAGGAATCGTGTGTTGAAAATATCACATTGTAAAACGAGGCTCGCACAGAGACATGCATATTTTATAGGCCCAAAAAATTTTATTTCTTTTTTACTGATATTTCATTGATTCCAAACTTTCAAAATTTTCCTTCTTTTAAAAAAAACATGCTCTATCCTGGATTCAAACTAAAGATATGAACTCATTTTTCTATGATTTATTTTGTTGCCCTTTAATAATAAGGAATATTTTTGTGTTTTTTTAAAAATATTTTTTAATTCCATTTTTAATTACTATAAAAAAGTACCATATTATCTTTCACGGAATATTTTATTTTTTCTTTCTTATGTTATACAAAAATATAATAACTGTCCATTATTTATTATAGGAGCATAAATTCATAAACATTTTCTTGTATACCCACGAACAGGCCATGCCTTTGTGGGATTTTTTTGTTTACTATTTTTCTATTAATATGTATTTCATTGATATGTAATTATGCTTTATTTTTTTAATACTCTGTTTTATTATTATGTTTATTGTAAAAAAATTCAAATAAAAAAAAATTTAAAAATTCTCATGTGGATAGAATAATAAATGGAATAGTATTTGTTGTGGGGTATATTTCTTTTGCGTGTTTATCATAAGTTAATTGGAGCGAAAAGTTCACTGACACGTGCAAGTTTGTCGATCACTGTTCTGCAGTGAACTTTATAAATGTACGTAGAATGAATCTACAAAATCTTTCGATGCAATAAAGATGCGGAGAATATTTTCTGGCGTTACGTATTCGGTACTCGTTCGTCGTAAATCATTCCTTGGCACTGACCGTTTCATATTAATTTGACTTATCTCCACCTTGTTTTATTCGCTTCCCTGTACTCTGCTCTAGGGAATTGGACGTGTAGGCGTCGCGCGTCGCTTCGTGTTTTCGGTTGCTTTGAAAGACGCGACTGGAAAACCGTGACGTACCAATGTATTTATTAACCCTTTGTGTTGTAATTATTTAGACTTAACAAAATCAGTGGAATTCATTGAAATTCAAACAAAGGAAAGAGATAACACGAAAATTTAGTTTGTAAAGTTGATTCATTCTGAAAGTAAAAATATCGGTTTTTAAACAATAATTACCTACTTTTTCTCATTCATGGGCGTTAGTGTTAAGCTCACGACGTCACCGCGATGTGTGTAGATTTATAATGACGGGAAATATTTCATACAAGATAGGGTCGAAGCACCAATGAATGACCATTTAAGGTTCAGCTTGTTGTGAAATCCGGATTAAAGGTATATATTTCATTATTATTAAATAAATGAAAACAATAAAAAACACATTAATCTTTCTAAGTACTTTTACTTTTTTGTTGAAATACGAGTATTACAATTATAATTGATATTACTCTTAAAAATAGCAGAATCACCAGCGAATGGCCACTACTAACCCAGTAAAAATAATACTCAGATTTAGTTACATCATAACAGTAAAACACCCTAACATATTAGAATATGGATATATTCAAAGAATTGCATAATAAATAGCATCAAATAAAACAATTACCACACCTTTCCTTATAAAAACACTATCAATCTCAGAACAATAACGGGAAGACGCACTATTACCTTTTGACAACTCACAGTTCAAAACTGATAGATTTGTTTCTTACCAAAATATGTGTCCGCCTACTGCTTTTGTCATAGTTTCTAGTGTTAAAAGTTTTTTGACTGGACACATGTAGCAATTCTTATTATATTGTGTTTTATTAACCAATGGTCATTTACTGGGGGGTGGTCATTTACTGGTGCTTTGACCCTACACTTTTTAAAATGTAAGTAAATCGTAATTATTTACCAGAATCAAAATTCTTAACGAGTGCTTAAAATCCCTGAAAAAGGAAATTGAGTGGAGAAAAATTCCGCCTCGTAGTGTAGTGGTTGGCGCATTTGCCTACCGTACTTGATGGTCCGGGTTCGATTCCTGGTAAGATCGACGTAAAATATATTTTTTTAATGGTGGTTTTACACCAAAGTATCTAATTATCCTCGGACTGGCATCTGAAGCGTAAGACTGATCACCTTATCTCCCTGTAGCAGGTGATCAAGATACGCTGCATTTTATATAACAGTGCAGAGTCCTATGCACCATTGTGCGCGGATAAGGGTTTGATGATGGTTGTTTACCCAAATCTTTCAATTGTGAGGAGATTTCATCAAAGTCGTATTTTTTTCACATTTGGTACATGCACAAAAGCAATACTAGATTAATTATATATTATATTTATGTGAATCATTTAATAATTGAAACTTATGTTTTATTCAGTTGTTTGCTTTGCATATTTTGTGAAACGGGTATTTTCTTCGTTTATGAGTGGGCCGCGGGATGTTCCATCTTCCATGTCACTTTCGAAGCGTCCGAGACGCAGTTCTCCCTAGACAAAGTACTGTGGTAGATAATAGCACTGAGCGAGCAGCACAGTTCTGGTGGTCAGGTATTAGGCGGGCGCGTGGGCGCGCTCCCGCTGATGGACTGACTTGGCGGCTGACTTGCCCCTCGGTAATAGACGGCCATCGGTAAAGTTTAAGGTGAGATCAGGTAGGAAACCGAACATGCCAAATACTCTATGATCCGAAGTTGGATGCAGTCAACCGACGCAACTCGACCCCTAATTATTATTTTATTTTTGTCATTTCAAAGTGAAATATGTTTTCCACGTTATAAAAATAAAAAAATATTTTTGATATGAGTATATAGTTTCGCCCGTTTCAAAAATATATTTTTATGATTTTTATAACGTGGAAAACTTATTTCACTTTGAAATGACAATAATTAAAAATAAATTAGGGGTCGATTTGCGACCACCCCGGATCTCTTATCCGTGAGTCCGCGACACTATCCGCGACAATATCAGCCTACACATGCTCCTAGAGTCAATAAATGTTTTATTTTAGTCTAATAATTTTGTAAAATCTATTAATATATCAATTGCTGAGTTTTGAGGTCCTTCCATCTTTTAGGACTTTCCAAGATGATTCTTCGACATTTTTCGCTCCTGCATTGATGATTTCAATTAAGTTTCGTTTTTTTTCAACGGTTTTTTCGGGACCTTTTTTTATCGTCATTTTAAAATCATTTCTTACGGTTTTTATATTTGTTTAGTCCATTTTTAGGAGCCGGATATTTCTACCTTTTTTATTAGACATTTTCTGCAATTTTCAGATAAAATCGACATCGCACTAAATTGTTATAATATAGTTAGGTAGGATTATAAAATAATATATAAAACTATCAAATAGCGGATCATAAGCCCTCTAAACGTGTAGAGTTTCCCAAATAAAGATTCCGCCTGTGTCGAGATATTTACGTATCTATATTATTATAGCACAGGTCCACGGAGACAAAAGAATTACTTTGTCTACTTTTGTGATATAAACAAATATAATACATGTAGGTTGCTTTCTCTAAATTGGATTGTATACGGAGAACCAATACATTGAAATAGTTATTTTCCGCAAATGTCAAGTAATATATTTAACGTAAATTATTCAATTAAATGTTATTATCTCTGCACCGACAACATGCAAAGAAACGGCGTCATGATTATTTAGTTAAATTAATACTGTTCTGCTGACTGGCGTCGCGTCGGTCAGTGATTATGTTTAAATTTTAATGTTTATATAAATATTGTAATAGCTTATTTATTTAGTAATTTTAATAATATGACTTAACTGAGGACATATTAAATGTCAACATTACTGAAAATATCACCAGAATTGGTATGTGAGTTTTGTAGATTTATAATAGCCCGTTGAAATGTTTACAAAAATCCAATAAACCGATTCTAATGTTCGTAGGATTTGTACGATTACGTAACATTTACGTATGTACGAAAATACAACATTTTACAAAATATATAATTTAATATTTCGTAAATGGCGAAATACCAAAGTTTAATTGCGATTACGCGCTGACAAGCGATACAGCTAGATTTTATTTTATTAATTAATATGACAACATTGGCATTCGGATATTATAAACATTTTCGATCTGTTTTTGATTTACAGTTTTTGTTAAAGTTTTTCTAATATGGATATGCGAATGCACCTAAAAATGAACGTAAAAAATCAATACAATAAAGTCATAAATATTTTAAATACTATAATTTTCCGTACTTATTCAATATCTGAACGTGAGAAATCGTCAAATTGCCCAAGCATATTTTTTTAAACTATTATATTAAATTAAGAACATCATTCATAAAGAATTAAAAAAACATATAGCTTCTCAATTTTATATGAATAAGAAAAAGAAGAAAAAAAGATTTTACAATTGGGTTAATTGATTATTTTGCAAAATTAATGATTTGGAACGGTATTCAAGTGGAAAATAAAACGAACTTCTTGCTATCGATTACAATTGGAAGGTGAGAGATATACTCTGTCAGTCGATACAATCTACTTTTCTATCCTTTGAACATTGATCAAATGTACTTATTTTAGGAGTACTTATATTACCAACGAAATTTCACATACATATTAGCATTTTTTATACCGTATAAAAATATTGATTGGTAAATCTCTTATTGTCTATTGTAATTTGCGTCGCGAGGGGTAGTTCGACAAACTACGTCTAAATTTTTCGTTTTATTGGCATTTGTAATTCAACAATATAAACGGCTACTTTTATTTATCACTTCAATCACGTTCCGTAACAAATATTCGATATCACACAAAAAGATTTCCATAAATATTTGGCTGTCTACTAACTAAGGGTTATTAATGGCGGTTCTTCTTTCCCCCCGCTCCGCCGTGGCCTAACTCGCTAGAGTGGACTTAACTTGGTAACATTTATGGACAGAGTGTGACGTCAACTGCCACAAGAAGTGTGAGCAGCTGACGGCCAACTTGTGTGGGGTGAACCAGAAACTGGTAGCGGAGGCTCTCGCCGCCCTGCGTCCCCGACGGGAAGACATCTTTACGACTCTTCACAGTACGTTCATTATTGTATTATTGTTTTAACCGATAATCATTTATCCGCACTCGTTTTATTTTGTATTTTAATTAAAAGTTTATTTCAGGTTTTTACTTAAATATCTATAAATTAAACAGGATTTCAACAAATCTAATACAAACACCTTTAAACTTCCCGCATCTCTATAGACTGGAAGTTTAGGATTTAAATTGTTTGTTTTTTGCAAAGTAAAATTGATTTATCAAATTTCATCCGTTTGTTGGATATATTATATATTGAAGAATACTACTCAATATAATTTGGTTGTTATATTTAGCACATTTGGAAACATTTTAAAATTGTGTACTTCAGTAAACTCCAGTAGACAACACTTTTTTTTGTTATAAAATAACATATTTTAATTTTACAAAATAAATTTAGTTAAAGGAAAGGTTGAGTCAGTTTCAGGAATAAAATTGTTTACAACTTCGATTTTCTAAACTCATTATGATCTATGGATCTAAAAATACAGTTATTTACCTTTTTTTGTTTAGTGTCGTATATGTAATACGATCAAATGAAATAATATGTGTCAAAGATCTTTAATTATAAAAAACGTATTTAATCCTATAAAATTTATTCTCTTTGAGTCTTAATTCTGTGCCAATTTATATTACTCTAAGAGCGAAATTATTATTTAGGATTACAAATCGGCGGCAGGTGCTCTAAAAATACTTCAGATATCATAATACTACGTATTTCAACACGTTTCCGGGTTTTTAGTTACAATATATTATTATACGCACTGGTAAATTATAAAAACATCAACAATTAATTACTCTCTTGTTTTCCTATTCGTGCAAAGGCAGGACACCTTGAATAATTATACACGGATTTGTAATAGATCCCAACGGAAGATTTACTGCAATAAATAATTTCGCTGACCTAGACTCCTGTTCACGAATAGTTTCTTCTTCGTTCTTTTTACCTCGAATATTCCTGTCATTTGTCTACTGCATTTTCTCTGTTATACACAAATAAAATAAAATTATGAATTCTGGTTAATTTTTCCAAAATTTATATATAAAGTCGAATGATCCTCTGGTAAAGAAAAATTACCCAAAGTGTAAACAGAAGTTATCTTGGAAATCCCACCGAATGTTGTCTGTTTTATTTTTTACAAAAGTATCATCATTTCGCGGAATTTCATATCAAAATAACACAGCTTTTTCTTAAAAAAACACTCGTTCGAAGAAGCTTTTATAATACACTTTGTTTATTTTCTTGAGAGAACTAATACAATATTAAAACAATAAGTACCTTAGCCAAGATGAGTTAGCAAAAATGTAATTTTGTATTAGTCAGTACGTACATTACGGTTTTTATTTATTACTGTGTATGCGTTTAGAATTTAAAGAATTCTCGTTACATGCGTAATTATATAGCAAGTTTTCTTTGTGTTTTATTACATATAATCAAGCGACTAGTCTTACCTCCTTGCAACAAAAATATTTATAGAATCTGAAACCAATTATGTTTTTTAATACACTTGAAGTACGCCAATTTTTAAAAAGTAACAAACAGAAAAAAACATGCAATTTCACATCAGATTTATTTATTTGTATTTTTCAAAGTAAATTTTGTTGATATGATATTATATTCTTTGTAATTCATATTGTATGGCTAATTTCGCATTTGATGGAAAGTATTATGAACCGTGTGACAGATTCGTCCCAACCGTCCCTGCAGTGAAATCTATTTTTGGCCTTCTAGTAGAGGAGACCGACGGGCTACTGGCTACTCCCTCTCCGTCCATTGTCCGCTATCAACTAGCTGCTAGCTGCTAGCTGCTAGCTGCTGGTACTGGGTGTTCATCTCTCACTGTTACCGTCATGCGTCACCAGGTGACCCGACAAGGACCACCCCGAGATCTTGAAACATTAGGATCGTTTAAATCACCCACCATAAAAAATATTCCACTTGTCTTATTTGAAATTGTGATTGGATTGGTTATATTTATCCATTTAAATTTATTATGAAGTAATAAAAATAAACAAGTGCGACGTATATATTTCAAAGCAACGAAAAATCATTTAGGAATTCCATATAAAAAAAAAATGTTTTCACATACGAAAATTTTGTCATTGCAGAAATAAATCAAACTTATTTTTTTTACATGATACCAAAGGGTTGCCAGATCTACTAGTTAACGTACTTCAACAGAGATGAAGAACTTTGAAGAAGAAGAGCCCTTGAAGCGCTATAGATGTTCAAATAAAGGCAGAATGGTGAATGTTACACAGTGTGTAAAGTGGTCACTTAAACCAGCCATTGACAGGTCATAAGCCCTGTAGATACCTAGACTTCTATATTACCTTCTCTTAAATGTTCTTCATCTCTGTTGTAATATGTTAATATAAACCGCTTCCCAGGGAGTCGAATCCAATGTCTACAAAAATTTGGACAAACTCAAAATATTTTTGAGATCTACTAGTGTTGAAAAAAAATACCGGGCGAGATGTTCGAAATTTTTTAACTTCACGGAAATCATTAAACCTCAAATTAAAAAAAAAACAATATTGAACATTTGATGCCTCTAATTTTAAGAATTGTTTTTTTTATTGAAATGGTATCTTAGAATGTACTGCACAGCACTTATATGCATTTTTTTAGTATTTTCAGTGACATTATTTCATTTGTTGCGATGCTAAAGATTATTTCCATAAAAGCTTTATATAGTGATACTTTATTTCATCTTTTGTCGGTCCAAGTGCCTGTTTTTACATGAATTTTCGTCGTTAAGATAGACTTTGGTCCGGTTTACCAAGATTTTCCTACCGAACAAACTAAAAAAAAACCGGACTCTTAGTTCTAAAACCGGACATCTGGCAACCCGTAGCTGCAAAATGTCAATAATCAATAACCCTCAGTTAGGAAATTGTATTAATAGGATATGTAAGTTTCGAATGTCGTTTAATATATTAGTTTTTCTTGATTTATCCATTCTATGGACAGATACCCGGGTAAACGCTACCCAGATGACCCATTGGGTTCTACGGACCAGTCCGGCTGCGACTGGGTGATGTCAGAGTTAGAAACACGAAGATTTCCGCGATGTGTTTACGAAGCGTCTCTAGTCTAGTCGAGTCTCTTTCCCCTTTATCATAATATAAATCTGAGATCTAGATTTATCATTCTCGCAACTTTTCAACTGCACACTTAATCTCATACACGCGCGAGGTGATGCTTCCTGGTGGATTTCCGCCATGATATAATGATCGTAAATTAGCAACAGTATTTTTATGTAAACCTACTGCGTACACCCGCCGTAATAAAAGTTATAATTTATTACTTTAACCCTTTATAGGACACCTGAAACAATATGATAAATATATATATACATATATATATACCACTTAAATTAAGGTATTTATTTTCTGTAATAATATTTCGTATTAAAAATAAGCCTTTTTATCACAAGCGTACTATAATAACGTACACTGGTAGATAATTTTTCCATTTAGCTTTTTCAAACGCATGAGGTTTATTATCTTTAAAAAAAATACTTTTTATTGGTCAACGTTTTAAGTTTGTCGATAGGCTGGCTTGGTGAATGTGACTAATGTATAAAGTGGCCACTTAAACTAGCCATGACATGTCATAAACCCTGTAGCTACCCAGATTTCCATATTCCTTTCTCTTCCTTCTTTGTTGCAACAGATTTAGATATTTTATTAGGTTAAAATCAACACAAAATATGTGTCCTATAAAGGGTTAAGCTAGATAAATTTCGATTTTTCTTAAATGATTTATTACGATTTTTAACATGTTATTTTATGACTTACTCGTAAAATAATTTAAAAGTTGAATGGAAAGAAGAATTTTAACAAATCTAGGTTAGGCGGGTATCCTGATTCATATCCAACAACAGCAGGATAATTTCGTCTTTTGTATCAACACAGGTAGACTGGTTTTCCCGTTTTTTACATGCGGTTGACGCGATTTTATGAAATATTGATGTGGAGCCAAATCAACAAAACAAACGGTGTCACAATTTAAGAATAATACTTTTGTAATTGAAATCTTTCACGAGCTTCATTAAAAATATGATTGATTTTAATCTGCTCTTTCCATTGAAAAAAACCTAATATTTCGCCCAATGATACTTCTTACAATGTTTCGCCTAATCCTTACCAACAGTTACTCTGGCTCCTTGACACTATTTAATATTTATCAAGAGACAAGTAAAAATATTTTTTAATATGATATATGTACAAATGGGTCGGTCTTGGACGGATACCAATTTATACAGCGCAACACAAAAAGCAGATTCTGGGTATATTTTGGCACTTACACCTGTAAATTTAAAGATTGCTATCTCTATTTAAAACATGAATAATAAATTGATCATTTCCTCGCGAAGGTCGACGCTTTGAGTGATGATACTGAATAAGCTCAAATTGCAATAGTACTTTGGTATGGAAAATGGAGAAACGACGCATTAATTTCTTAATGTTTTTTATGTCTTGAATGCACGAATAGCAAGGTAATTTTCTTATAGGATTATGTATACCTAATTCAGAATGTTACGTAAAAAAATATTTATCGACATTGTGAACATATATTGAAGTGAATCATATGGAATACATAAGACTTGTTGGGACCAGGGGGCGCTGAGAAGCGGGAGGGAGCGGGAAGCAGCTCTGGCCAAGCGGACTCCCTCAGCTCCGACGCCATATTGGGTAAGCTGACAATCATCAGGACAAACACATCACGCACACAACCTTCTCCCCACACATTTGAGTAACATTATGGTAAATGACACCTTCACATATATCCTGTCGCAAATAAGTTACTCCCTTATGTGTTTAAACACCCGTGCATATATTTTTAGTTCTATTTTCTGTGATCGTTTTTGTCATTTTTGTTTCTCGCATGAAATCGGTATAAGAATCCGTGACGCCCGAGCTAAGAGAAGTATTGCATTTTTTGCGTTATTTGTCTGTCTCCGCGGGAGTTGCCAATATAATATATTATTCTGACCACCAATCCCGTGACACGACGCGACGCGCTACTTTAAAACTCGTCTCTTATTAACTTAAATTAAAACATCGCAGGTCCAACGGAAATACACAAAAATATGTTTTTACCAATAATTTCGCGTGCCGAGTTGGTTAATAGTATGTGGTACTAATGCATGAACTTGTAAATAATACTAAATGTCTCCTACTGACTTAGTTATAGTATCGACTAACAACGAATGACGTATTTTGCCAGGAAAATACATCCCTCGACTTCCACTTTCGCTGACATTGAACGCAGCCCCCGCCTCCCTATTAACTCGCAAGTGGGTGTGTTCAATGTGTTTATATGATTGTTATTGAAGCGAGGTATTCACTTGTTTTACGTCTGCGATTATCACATTTTCTTGGCAGCAGAATCGCATCACGCGCCAATCATAATTTTGGAATTCGCATCTGTTCTAATATTTAGAAGTTTCTGCTTTTAGGCTTACTTCACACGAACACTATTTGTATTTTCTATTTAAAGAAAACACCCGATTCGCTTCAGCGAAATAAGCGATAGAATTCTACTCTCGCAGGTATTAAGTTAAGAATATCAAAGCAAATCTCTTAAGTTATGTTTTTAAATTATGACAAAAATATAATATATATTAAATGTTTTACAAATAAAGTGTATCGATGGGTGTGTAAAGTGGTACTCGAATGAATAAAAGACGTGGCGCCGAGCTGGCTGTAATATAATAATCAAATAATTTATGTTCGTAATGTGTCTAGAGTGTTATCAAAATAGATGGACAACCAGGCGCACATATGTAACCTCGGCACTGGGTCTCGAACATCTTTGTTCATTTTCTGTACTGGTTTGCTAAATTATTTTTAATTTTAAAATCAGTTAAATGATATTGATACTACCCTGAGTATTGTTGTATTTTGCCGCTATTTCAATAGACCAAATTGACAAAATAAACATTCATTGTTAACTATTTATTCAATCCTCAAAAGGTTGTATTCTTACAAGTTTGAACTTTCTTCGATGATTATTTAATTTGTTTTCATGATAAAGTTGTATTATTTTCGGTTAATGAACTGCTGGCGCGTGGGAAGCTTTCCTTCTGGCGCTTTATTACGCAATAAACATAGTAAACGCCGCCTGCGAATCCCGTGCACTGCAAATTAACTCTTTCTACCGATTTAAAGGACAACCACTTTATTAGAACTTACCTCAGCTTTCCCAGAACTACCGAGTATTTTTAGAAATGAACACAAAGCATTTTATACTTACAGATTACTGAAAATAGCAGAAGAAAGACATATATAATAATGATGTAACAGCGCATTAAATATAGGTCGACCGTTTTAAGATGCGCGGAAAGAGGTAAGAAGAGCCGCTGTCAACCATCAAAATGATAAGACGTTTTCATGGCGGTATCAGATGAAGTTTTTTTTTAATGAGGCGTATTGGACTATCCATACGGATCGTAATATTTATTCGTAGAATTTGAAACGACAACCACAGTAGACGGGACTGTTCTTTTTTACCCTTTTCCGCTCAACTACATAATATAGGCCTTAAAGCACGGAATGCTCACTCGCTTTTGTGATGTCTTCGGCATCTAGAAATTAGAACATGTTAGAACTATGGCAAGTGAAGTAACGGTGAATTGTGTATGGTTTACAGAAGCGTCCACGGCATATGCGGCCTTCCAGAGGTCGGGGCGTGTGACGCCTCCAGCCACCACCATCCCCCGGTTCAAGAAGTACCAAGTGGAAGACTTTTACTTCCTCAAGGTCCTCGGGAAGGGAAGTTTCGGAAAAGTGAGTGATCCCATAATTTTTCATGTTTACATAATAATAAAAACCTAGCTAGTGCTATAGTTTGCAATGGTAAGCTTATAAACATGTACCGGAAAAGTAAACAAATTCTCACATTTAATACAATTTAGGTCTTCGACCCTATCTATCAAATTATAAGACAGTAATGCGAATTAGCAAGAGTTTGTACGTATTAAAACTTAAATTACAAAAACTTTTGAAATTTTAAAATTTGTTGCAAATTTATATTCAAAACTTACTTTATCTCTCGAAATCGATCAAAGAGTTGAACTTTGTTGAAACTTATAAAAATCTATTGATTTTTCAAAGCGATAAAATATTTTATTGTCGGTTAAAATATAATCATTGTTTATTAAAAAATTCATATTATTATATCACAATAAAGTTCTATCGGTACTTATTCCATTGAATATATATATTTTTGAATGAATATGGTCATGTTGCCTTTTCAATAAAATTTATGTAATTTAAAATATTTTAGGTTGGCACTTTCCAAACACCATATCGCTAGCCCAAAGCAACAATGAGATATCTCTGAAGAACAGGCGACGTGGCGCAGTTGGTTAGAAGGCCAACTGTAAAATTGGCATCGCGGGTTCGATTCTCGCCAGTTGGAAAAAAAAATTATAAATATTTTTTTTTTTCTCTATTGGTCTAGATGTTGAGGTGTATTTTTCCTAACTTGTTTTCATATTCTCTCTTTCCCACCTGCTGACAAGCTTCTAAAATATAAGATTGGCGGGTTGTTAAAATAAAGATTATCTGAGATAAACGGACTTTAAGGTGTGCAAAGGGTCTGACTGAATTAAATAATTATTTGAAGTAGATTATGAATACTATATTTTCACGTATGTTAACTATCTAACTTCAATATTTTATTATTTGAAAACATTTATTATTTTATCTATTAACATATCTGCGTGTGTATCTCAAAATCGAAAATTTCGGGTTTATCTCACAGTTGCTTTGGTCTAGCAATATCAAAAATACATTTTAATTTGATCCGTCAAATTTTGCACCATTAAACTCTTCCGCATACGTACCTACTATTTTGGTGGGAACAGTAAAAGGCACGCATTATATAAGACGACTCTGCCGAGAGTCGCTTGATCAAATAAAGGAGATATTAACTATTTGTGGTTAATTTATCAAATGGTCAATTGACAAAGGGCCGAAGGTACAGTTGTTTGTCCCAAACTAATCCGAGGGATTGAAATCAAAAGAAGAATAAGAAAATACCTGAATTTGTTAAACGTTTATTGGTTTCCGTAGCAAATTATCTGGAGAATTGTTCCCCAGGTCCTCTTGGCCGAGCTGAAGAATACGGAATATTACTACGCCATCAAGTGCCTGAAAAAGGACGTTGTACTGGAAGATGACGATGTAGAGTGTACCCTCATCGAGAGAAAGGTTCTGGCCCTCGGTACCAAACACCCCTACCTCTGCCATCTTTTCTGCACATTCCAGACTGAGGTGAATAACTTACGTTTATTAGTTAAGAGTTACATTTGTTTTATTTTTAATTAAGTCATTTATTTTATTAATGATTTAAATAATTCACTTAATCAGATGCTAAAATAAAATAACAACATATATCTCGAGTCATAGTCCGTGCTTGGTGAAGAAAATTAGCCCATTGTTGCAAATTATACTGCCTAAAGAAAATAATTATTTGCGTTCTTACGATTTCTTAAGTATTTGAATTTTCGGGGCCATTCTCAACGAGTTGCAAACAACTCAATATTTGAAGATGGGAATCAAGTTGTTGTAGAGTAGGGTTTAAACCTCCGACCTTTGATTCGTGCGTTCGCGTCTCTAGTCACAGAACGACGGAACCACAACCTTGTTCAAGTTACACCCAGAACATGAAAAGGAACTTTAAATATTGTCAATCGGATGGTTTAAACCACGTTTTTGATTTATTTGAAAAACACGAAGATCCAAAAACAATTACTTTTGCAGGTACAATTTTTGTAAATCCTTTTCAAACAAATATGTCTCTTAATAATTTGTTTTTAATTTAAAATTTCTTATCATCCATTCACTCATATAAAACACATGCACACGCATACATCTAAACCAAACCCTAGACACATTTACCTTTACACTCACACACACACACACACACACACACACACACACACACACACACACACACACACACACACACACACACACACACACACACACACACACACACACACACACGCACATAAAACACCCATATGTGGTTAATTAATTTAAAAAGCAACACGAGTAATTAATCGCGTATTGTACAATTCAATAGTCTACAGGTAAAAATGTATTTCAAAATGTCTCTATTATAAATGTAATATATGTGAAGTAATTCTCTACAGCCACCTATTTGAGCCAAGGTGAATTTTCGAATAAACGAGCATTTTATTACCCGGGACTTTGCGCTGATAGACTATTTCGACAATATTCACGCAATAGAAATCGGGGACTTATAAACAGTATTCTAATAAACGGTTTTAATAATTAAGCTTACATTTTTCAACTATTTCGACAATATTCACGTAATAGAAATCGGGGACTTATAAACAGTATTCTAATAAACGGTTTTAATAATTAAGCTTACATTTTTCAACAATTTCGACAATATTCACGCAATAGAAATCGGGGACTTATAAACAGTATTCTAATAAACGGTTTTAATAATTAAGCTCACATTTTTCAAATATTTCGATAAAATTCACGTAATAGAAATCGGGGACTTATAAATAGTACTAATATAAACGGTTTTAATAATTAAGCTTACATTTTTCAACAATTTCGACAATATTCACGCAATAGAAATCGGGGACTTATAAACAGTATTCTAATAAACGGTTTTAATAATTAAGCTTACATTTTTCAACTATTTCGACAATATTCACGTAATAGAAATCGGGGACTTATGAACAGTATATTAATAAACGGTTTTGATAATTAAGCTTACATTTTTCAACTATTTCGACAATATTCACGTAATAGAAATCGGGGACTTATGAACAGTATATTAATAAACGGTTTTGATAATTAAGCTTACATTTTTCACGCAACAGAAATCGGGAACTTATAAACAGTAGTCTAATAAACAACAACAACAAAAACAGTTTCATTTTATTACTATCATTTTTTTAAAAATTCATTGCATAAAATGAGTATACATATTTAATAACAGGGAATCTATTTAAAACTAATTAATATAAAATGAAAACGGAGTGTTCTCTGTTTATGATAGTCTCCATCTAACATGGCTCAGCCTGTTCTAAGATGGAGATTTTTATCTTTTAGAGCATAAGTAGTCCTATACTAATAAAACAATAACATAAAAACTAAAACTACTTAATTATAAATGCCTAGCTAATCAAATGTAAGAAATTAAAAATTGTTATTATACAAATATAAAGTAGTGTGCCTTAATTAAGCTTACGCTTTTCAACCATGGTACAATATGTACTGCATAAACGTAATATTTGTAATATATACTCTTTTAAGCTATTCTTATAAGTGCCGAATTTATTAGTACCACAAATGTATTTATTATATTTTATTTTATAAACAGTTTTATTTTTTCAAATATTTATACATTATATGTAGGTACTAATATTTTACCTAAAATATTTTTTTCCGTGTATTTTCGCTCACGGACATTTTAAAATTTAAGATATGTGTTTATATTTATTATTGTTATTATTTGGTATCATATCATATTTATTAATTTTTCTCATGTAAAACATTTCCGCTCAACATGTTTTTTTTTTACCTAAATAGATGAAATGCACTCAACCCAACAAAAATGTATTTTTGTATTGAAATAAATTGAATTGGTTGTTTTAAAATAATAATCTGTGAAATTTGAAAGTAAAAAGTAAAGTATCCTGCAATATTTATTTTATAGATTTAAAAAATGTTATACGCCTGTTTTTAATTACTTATTCAATTGAATTAGATACATACTTATTTAGTGTGATTTGTAAAATGGTGAGCTTTTTAACAATTACGCCAAAGTATATCATACATTTATTATCATTAGCTATACAAATAAATTAACGTATTCAACAATTCGTCAATTAGTTTAATTACGTAAATTTAGGATCGACTTACAAGATTTTTTTAATTGCTTGTAAAATTTAATTTAAAAAATGAACACATTAAGTTTAATTTTTCCACGGAACAAAAATTATCTTCAAATCGCTAAATTATATCTTTTGAATGAGTTATGATGTGCAATATTTTTATATTAGAACACGGTAATCTTTTTAAGTATTTTTTTATGTAAAAAAAGGAAACATTTGTGTTCTTATTACTTGCTTAAATATTTCGATTTTTGGGGACATTTTCAACGAGTTGTAAGTAACTCACTATTAGAAAATGGGAATCAAGTTGGGGTAGAGTGGGGTTCGAACCTCGGACCTCTGATCCGTGAGTCCGCAACACTAGCCAAGGGACCATAACCCGATTCATCATATCTAACGACATGATTTCTTTATTTATTATTATTTCATAAACAACTCAATATTATTTGGTCTATTCTTAGCATACAGTCATTCTGTGGAAAAATAAAGTGGGCGTCTGTGTCGGCGTCATTTTAAGCAGAAATGTTACTCGATTATCAACGCCATCCTCTGTCCTGTTTTCTTGCAAGAAAAAAATTTGCCATCGCGAGTTTTACTATTTTAAAATAAAGTGTTGACAGAAAGCACGAAACACTAATTGTCTGGAAAAAAAAATAAGCACAAGAATAACAATAGAATAAACTATTGCAAGACAATATATTGGTATGATTCGTCAGCGTTAAGGAATGTGGAGTTTGTAATTTACATAGAGAGTTCTGCAGAACATCAAAAAAAATTTTAGAAGAATTTTGAGTTTTGAGTTGTTAATTTTCTTCGATACCTATTTATTTACTTTCTTTTACTCAATTCTGTAGCTCGTCAGAACGTTTATATTTTAACACGTGTTTTATAATTAATTTTATGTACCTCTACACAATAATCTATACAATGGCCTTAAATACTACAGTGACTTACCTGACTACTTAAAAAAATCATTTGAGACAAATTTAAAATCAACGCTAAAAAACGCACGATTACTATATAATACTAACCAGACGAGACATACTATAACTCGACCTTATATTATCCCTAAGGAGTTTTTACAATTATAACATCATTTTGGCAGTCTCAACATTTGTAGCCAACGCGTGAACAGGTGAGTGGACCCACCCAGTAGTGCCTTGGAGAGGCATATTATTGTAATTTCTTAGTTGTTGCCATAGGCTCCAGGATCTTTGGCGAAGTAGAGCAGTGGAAGAATTGATCGTCCAGCCGTGAACATTCCGTGGCAGTCCAAACAATTGTCTATGTGCGTTGCCATAACATTTAGGTGACCCTCAACTTATTCTAGGCTACCTACGTATAATTATTCCACAGTTCCGCCATGTTCATGGAAGTCGAATACCTACACCTCTCACAATAAGTTATATTTCCTAGTCGCACCTCTTCTTCGTCATGGAGTACCTGAACGGAGGGGACCTGATGTTTCACATCCAGCAGACTGGACGCTTCCCCGAGGCGAGAGCGCGGTTCTATGCCGCGGAGATCGTCTCCGGGCTCAAGTTCCTGCACCAGAAAGGCATCGTATACCGGTAACAAACGAATATTATTAGTAATGCCGACAAATTTATCGCCCCAATTAGAAATTTTGTAAACTCGTCACTATTTATAAAAAAATGAAGAAACTAGGTACTCCAAATTTTTAAAATAAGAAGTATTTTCTGTAAATTTGTGGACACCTGATGAAAGGGTGGTTAGGTTGTACCAATAGTTATTAGAATTTAGGGGTTGATTTTTTGGGATTATATGCCAAAAACGTTTAATGTCTTTCAGCCTCAAGCATTAGACGAGTATCGTCAAAATTGAAATAGGGGTGCTGCCTTAGTTTGAACGTGCAGGATGTGACAGCGAAAAAAACGTCAAAATTAGTTATGATAAGATAATAGAAAACGAGAAACAAGATGTATGAATGTAAAAAGGAGCGGGGTCTGTATCCAAAGACCAGTGATGTGGCGTTTTATTCTCTGCCTATCGCTTCGGGGAAATAATGTGACGATTTGTTTTTATTTTTAAAATTTTACCTTTTGCAGTTACTTTTTACCTCTAAAAATACGTCTTTTGTCACCCTAGACTTGCGTATTATTCTAAACTTCTGACCTTCCTACAGAACCTTATTGTAGAAACAAATTAGAAAAACTCCAGAAATGGTGGAATAAGCGGAACGAAGATTCCTAAAATTATTTAAAAACTCATTGAAAACTGATTAGGGAAACATCGGCTATTGTTATGGGCAAATTCTTCTTCTTATGAAGGCACTTTAAATTACTTTTAAAAATTACAAATTATAATCGACAGCACTTCCAAAAAAAACACAAGTCTCATTTTCAGATCATATTTTGAATTGTAATTTGTAATTCTATTTTTATTCCGCAATATTTTACTTTGCATTATTGATAAATGAATTTTTGAAATCTGGTGAATATGCTTAAAATCACCAGATATCGTTTTTTCTATTTTATGTTTCAGCGACCTCAAGTTAGATAACATATTGTTAGACTTCGAGGGCCATGTGAGAATCGCTGACTTTGGAATGTGCAAATTACAAATATACCTTGACAAGACGGCTGATACCTTTTGTGGGACCCCTGATTATATGGCTCCAGAGGTTTGTCTATTTTTTTATATTCTTCGTCAATGAACAGTATGAACACATACATTAATTAAGCGTTGAGACGCCGAAGCATTAGTTTTTTTGACGTTAATTCGCTAATCGACAGGTTAAAACCCAGTATAGATTGGCATAATTTACCAAAAGATAGACGTATATGTAACCAAAACAGCGAAATGCCAATAAAAATACTAATGTTGTACGACAAAACTATTTCGAAAATGCAAAAGACCCTAACACTGTTTGCCTAAACATAATTTTTGTCATTTTCCTTGAGTAGAAGAGGAAGCCCTTGTTAAATATTGATGTCTATATCTTCTCCGACTGTCAAAACTCGAAGAAGATCGATACTGTATCTCCAGGAGAATTAATCTTTATTCATACCATCATTTTGAAGATATAATTGCCCTCCGTAGACATGGTTTTGGTAGCAGTTTGGGTGTGTGAAAGTAGGAATAAGTTAGCGCGGTTTTTAATGCTTGTATTTTATGTAGAACCTCGTCTACAAAGCTTACCGGGGAAATTTAACTGTGCATCATTTTCGGTATAAAAAAAAAGAAGTCAGCTGAAAATGTTGAATTTATTTCATTCCCAACAGCAAATACAATTTGGCATACATAATAATATATTATTATGGTAAGAAATATTAGCAATGATATCAAGGGCATATGTGTAGTTTATTTTTTTACGAAGAAATATATAGTGTATTTATAATTCTATGAACTCACGATGGAATACAAAATACTCTGTGTTCAGAATTCAGTTGTTGCTAATGTATTTAACTCGACTCTTCTTGTTTCTTGTTTTATCCCGAAGTTGGCCCGATATCAAAAGCTTTGTACATTCACGTATTTTATTGTCTAGCGAAGTAACTGTTTATTGTATGTTTTCAGCCTGTAAATATTACATTTTCTTTTGTCGTTATCTATGTGACTTGTTAATGAGTTATTTGTAAATGCTTGAATTTAATATTAATTACATAATCTTTTGTGCCAAATTCTAAACAGTTTAAAACACCATTTTGTTTTGATTGACGATTGTCAATAAACCTTTATTATTAAGGTGTTTTTAATATTTTAATATGTTACAGATAATTAAGGGGCAAAAATATAATCAAACAGTTGATTGGTGGTCGTTTGGAGTTCTTCTGTACGAGATGCTCATTGGTCAGAGCCCGTTCAGTGGATGCGACGAGGACGAACTATTTTGGTCCATCTGTAACGAACTTCCCAGTTACCCCCGATTCCTCTCCCAAGAGGCTCTTCAAATATTAAACATGGTGATTAATATAAACTAAAATCTAAATCTAAATCTGCGCAAATAAATAATTTTATCGAGATAGATCGAAAGCCTCCTGTAAATGCCTAGATTTCCATGTTACCTTTTCAAAAAGATATCTCAGCTTTCTAACAAACTGTGTTTGAACAATTTAAATGAAAGCAGGTCAAAGTCTCATAAGACCCAACTTCAGAGAAAATTGAAATCGATTATACTTTAGAAAAATCCTTACATACCCCACAATTATTTTTAAAATAAAAATACATCTAACTACTCATGTTTTTTTCCAGTTGTTGGATAAGCAAGCTAGCACACGACTCGGAGGAAGTGAATGTATCCACGGAGACATCTGCGATCAAAACTTCTTCAGGCAAATTCACTGGGATAAATTAGAACGTAGACAATTGCAACCTCCATTTAGACCACAAGTGGTAAGATATCAATGACGAAGACGGAAATATTTTTAATTAGCCAAAAAATAAACACTACTTTCAACATATTTACCTTCTTTGTATTTTTTTATTCCTTTTTTTTTACCTTTCGTAGAAACTTGTTTTTTTGGTGGAGCAAAGCGATAATATTACCCGATTACTTAAATCCAAAATTAAACGAAAATCAACCTTATTTAATGTTTATATATCTAAAGATCCGTTGCATACCAAGCACAAAAGTAACATTAAGCAACTCATTTTGACGACAAAGTAAAAGTTATTTAATGTTAACTTTTTGTGCAATTGAACCTAAATTCTATGATCGTCAAAAATATTTTTTATCTCAAAAAATATATATATTTAAATATGTCTCTTAATATGTATTTCAAAAATGAAGTCTGCTACTGTCACACTATAGATTATTCATTCTTTATTCTGTACATATATATGCTTCGTAAAACACTCTCATTTTATATCCTGCTTTTTTCAATTATTTTTTTATCTACTTTGAATCTTGTAGTAAGGGCACATATTAACATATTCTTATGTGTGTAACAAAAAAAACATTAAAAAAAATAAATTAAAAATCACTTCCCAGTGAGGACCCGTTAATTTATTTACATGGTTTTATTTCTCATGCAGAGACATCCCTTGGACACGCAGTACTTCGACAAGGCCTTCACAGGAGAGCGAGCGCGCCTCACTCCAGTAGAGAACAATATTCTTCGCAGCATGGACCAGGCTCAGTTCAGAGGCTTTAGTTATACCAACCCCAATGCCACAGACCACTGACAAAAAGCCAGAGAGAGAAGATTGATTTTGACGTCGTCTAACACTTCAGCGAGAGTTGGAGCGGCTACAAGAACCATAAGAGGCAATAAGGCCTCGTCCAAGAAGGAACCCGTGTATGGTGCCGCGGAAAAGAGGAGTGTTCACGCGAAAGTGAAAAAATGGCTACAGTCAGGGGTATCGCAGGGACCTCAATTAGGACTCGTAGAAAAATAAAATAATCGTAATTAAATAATGTATTTCATGTGCCTTATTTTGATATTTTTAATTTTACTGGATTCTCCCATTTGTATAATATTATTATAAATAGTATTCAAATATTTATCTTTGTATCTACCTTAGTGCGTATTCCTTTCAATCGAAATGTTAGGAAAAGTATAATATTCTTATTTTAATATTTACTACCTTATTTTGAAATTATTTTAAGATATTAGATATAATAAAGTTTTTTAACATTACAATTATCTGTTTTCATTTTACCTTCATAATATACACTATGTTGTTGATGATATTTTTATAATTTACAAGTAGCTTTTTATACCATTTTGTTCACACCCAACTTATAAATAAAAATAAACAAAAATTTTATAACATTATTTTAAGGGTAACAAGTACTAACCAACATATGGGTAGCAAATATACCGTGAACAAAAAAACTTTTTAGTAACTCTTGTAAAAGCTGTACTCATCGTCAAGATAAGATAATAAGCCAGTCCAAAAAACTGTTTTCTGAAAGTTTCGTATTTTGTTTCGAAAGTTGATTTCTAATTCAAAGACCATACCCTGGATGTATTCCGCGTAGTTCTTCGTGAAGGCCTTCACAGAAGACCGAGCGTGCCTCGATGACAAAATTCTGTGGTTTAAAAAAATATGTAGGTATTAGTCAAAATAAGCTGTTTTAAAAAAGATGTACTTTTATGTTTCATCTTATAAGCCCTAAGATTTATTTAAATTTTGTAATTTTGAAATTACTCCGCCTGTGACGTCGCAAGTTCTAGTGGGTGAGTTCTGCTGATTGGAAAGTTGGCTTCTCAGAAACCGGAAATCACTACGCACGATCATTGGTTGATTATTAAGAAATTGTGACGTAGTTCCAATAGTTGATTTTGATTTATTTATTTACACTCTTTATCAAAATACAATTCCATATTCACTTAAATAAAAAAATAGTATTTAATTCTTTTTTTCGTACGTTTTCGAGAAACTTCGCTGTACAATGAAATACTTTGTTCGGACCAAATCTATACCTACCTACCCGTCTTTCCCATTTCCTAGCGCACTCCATGTAACAATAAAACTACGTGTGAGTGCCGGTAACAACATTAAAAATCAGTACAAAATCTCACATTAACGAGTGATGTGCTCAACCAATCTTTCCTCAAGCGAGCTGTGCCAGCGTCTTCCTACCGCCAGCTTCACCAGGGTTCCAACCCTCGTCACGCCTCATCATCAGCAGGTTAGTGGAGTTGCGCAACCTTTCTTCCCTAACAATACAGTCAATCTAAATTTTCCTCCTCCTAGGACGAGGTATTATTCACACCTCGTCCACTCTTCAATATACTTCGATATCCGATTTTCTGTAGCACTGAACTTCTTTATTCAGAAATTCCGAATTACGTGCCAGAGCATAGTTTTTTACGACTTCTTGAAAGTTAGGTTGTCCTGATTTAAGGGTGAACCTATGACTTTTTCCGAAGTTTCGACCTACGTTATACCAGGGTAATTTTTCCTATAGGTCTCCCCTGTAGAAGAAAAGTTGATGGATGGCATCCAATAATCAATATAACTTTATCTTACTAATTATAAGTTCAGCTCTCTGTAATGGTTTTGATATCCTTGAAAATGTAAATAAATAACGAAAATTAGGCAGACCTTTCTTGTGTACATTCTTATGTATCATACATACAGGGTGTTCATTAAACCCTGTCACATCCGAAACCACGATGATCAGTATGAGAAATAAGACATATTGGCACATTAAAATATTTTTTTAGAACGAACAAAATTTTAAAAAATAAAATATTTAAAAAAAGCAAATGGTTGTTTACTTCTGCAGGTGTGAAACGAGGAGGGGGAAGGGGTGAGTCTGATACTGCGCCGTACTCCCCTCACTTTTCCCCGGCAGAAGTAAGCAACCATTTGTTTTTTTAAATATTTTATTTAAAAAAATAATATTTGTTCTTAATATTTTTTTTAATATGCTAATATGTCTTCTTGCTTTATACTGATCCTCGTGGTTTCGGATGTGATAGGGTTTAAAGAACACCCTGTATACACATCCTCATTTTCCATTGATCTAAAATATAACTTAATTATACAGAAAATGTTTTTTTTTAGTGGCACAAAAATACAGGTTTAGGGGGAAAACTATGTCATATATAATATTATGAACGAATCTCGCCTACATCAAATAATGTTTCAGAGCTTTTGCTCTTTTACTAACAGGATTTAAAAAATACGGATTTTCAACCACAGCAGATGTGTATTTTACAAACCACTCACTACTTTGGAATTCGTTGGTTTAAATACACAGGTCATATACTCGTATATTAGAGAGCCCTACAATCGACACTATTCGCCAATTGGGAATCCACTGAGGTACCAATGTAAAAAATATTCTAAACTTCCACATTCTTTCTTCAAAATTGTTCTCCATAGCCGGTTGAATAATTTATTAATTTATTAATATTTTTTATACATCGTCGGAATACTGATAAAACCATCTAAATTCATAATAATACCGAGAAAAGTCCATTTGTTTGACTCAACTAAAGTCTTTTCCAGTCTTCCTTATCCATATTTTGGACAACGAACTAGTTCCATTTAAATTGTTTTCGTAAATGAGATTGCGAAATAAAACAACTGGTAAATGAAATTGTTGGCTATCACCAGTTTCCTTTAATTGTTTTCTCCTTTATTTGTTCCCTCGATTGAACGCGTGCAGAAATAGGTGTCGAAAATGCTCACTTTCGTCTACTCGACATTCTATTCACATAAAATAATACATTCAACGTAAAAGCGAATACACTGTCTTAAAGGACAAAAATGACGTATAACGTTTGCCATTTTGTTGTACTTTTAGTGCTCATTTTTAAATTTGAATAAAAAAACTGACACAACTGATGTTTACACCAATACATATAAATAACTTAACAAATGTAAATTATAGTTCACCATATTAAAAATAATTCAATAGAGTTGATTACTGATGAAACTATTTAAAATATTAGCCACGTCCGAATAGTTATTGCCGAGTCGATTCAAAATAGCATTTCAATGGGTTATTTTTTTATTAGTCAACCCTTGTGTTGTATGAAAATAATACATAAATAAAAAAACAAATAACACTTTAGGTTGAATTTGTCAAAAAAGAGTCAGGCTCTTGTTTTTGTCAATTATTATATTATATTAGTAATTAATATTATCCTTTTTCATACTAGAATTAAAAAAAGTGATAACATTCATTACTTAATTGTACCTTGATAAGTAAACTTGCGTAGCTTCGAAACCGTTCGGTAATAAAATATAAAATAAGTGGTTAAAAACAAAGTTTTTTTATTTATTTTAATTATAATGAATATAATTATAATTCCTATTTTGGAATAGACAAATTTCTTCATCCGTCTTTATTGGATAAACGTTGAACTGAGATGGACCTTTTATGCATTTTCAAAATACTTTATGCTATAAGTGATGTTCCATCTCTGTTGCAATCAATTTATTTTCATGTTCTCAACCGTGTCACCAGAAGCCAACATCTGCTATTTATTAAATCTTCTCAGAGCAACTTTTGTTTTTATGCCCCAATGTCCAGAATGTGTAGATTAGTCAATTCGTCGCATAACTAGGAATTCTTTGAGATAGATTTTCCGGCTTTTCAAAGATCTCTTCGCCACTAAAACAGTGTGGGATGAAGACGGATTGGCATGGTTTAGCTCGAAGTCTTATATGTTTATTGTGTTTATGAATATATTGGAATACCATTATTTTGTTGCTCTTGTTTGTCTTTGCTACATAGTTTTATGCTATTTTTGTCTCTTTATGTAACTGTTAAAATTGGTTTAGGCCGTATATATAATAAAAAATAAATAAAAATAATCAATAACAACAAAGTCAGTGCTTCAAACATAAGTTTTATATTATTATATGTATTATACGTAATATTATTTTTTGTGCATTCTTGTTTGTGTTTAAAGAATGTTTATTTTGTTGTGTTCAGAGTGGGTATTGTAGTTTCAGGGTAGATAGATTTGAGAGTAGAGCGGCGGGGGCGCTTCCTTGACCAGCGTGACGGGGGCGGAGTCGCTCTTCCCCATGGCCTCGGCAAGCACGGCGCGCGCGCCGCGCATCGAGGTGGGGGGCTCGCGCGCGCGGCGCGGGCGCAGCGCCAGGTCAAAGGGCGGGCGCGCGCGCCCGAGGCGCCGCGCGCGCGCGCTCTCCAGCACATCGCGGTCGGAATAGAACATGCAGCACGCGCGCAGAGTGAAGTAGTACAGTATCTCCACCCCGGAGAGCAGGGAGAAGCCGAGGAACAGACCGGCTATCCCGCCAAACGACACTGCAAATATTTTACACCCAAAGGAGATCACCCAGCCTCAACACATTTTTGGGCTAATTTTGAAAGTGCCGGCCATCTAAATTTAATTTTATATTATAATAGATTATAACAAAATAAACCCTTTTTATTATCTGACTAAAGTTCTAAGTCAAGTCTGTGAGATAATATTCAAACTCAAAACATTTATTCTATATGTGGAATAGAACCTAATTATTATTATATTTCTCTCTAAGTCCGAATGAAAAAAGGTAGCAGGCATCACAGCAAGTTCTTACCGACGCATGCGACACATGCTATCATGAATGGTAAGGTGGATTTTTATAAGCTGGCGCGTGCGCTATACTTACACATACGCATTGTGTAGTATCCGTGAATAAGCCCATGGTATGACATCGCACGGCATACGCATTATGAAAATAATCTGTCTCTCTCGCGCTTAGACGTGCTTATGAGTGTGACATGGACAACTATTACTTTATTAGTTGCTTATGATATGGTAATATAATATACACAGGATGCTTCTGCGTTCGTCCGAATTTCGCTGCGATTCTTAATAGTAAAAATATAATAATATGTACGAGTATTAAGTTATGGATTAAAAATACCAGTTTATAAATATGTAGGTATTTCATTAAATCAAATCATGAATAGGTCGATTATGTAGTGATGGCACTTTCGCAAAACTTACACTAAAACATTTTTAATGTACGGAATACTGATTTTAAAAATCTTGATGTTATAAAAAATCTCTTTTAGATTAGATCGAAAAAATAACAATTACTTAAGAAAATGTCATATATTTACGAGTATTTATTTTTAAACAAGAATGTTTTTTATTTAATATTTTGTGTTCATCATAATGATAATTTATAGAGTGTAATTAAAATGCACAGTACAAATAATATCGGAAAAAATATGTATACACACTTATTGGTAAACAATCAATCTTGTTATTTATATACTTAAAACAACCTACACAACCTTGCATTCTAGTTCTAGAGTAATTGACCATAAAGAAATACATTTTATCAAATTTAAAATGCCCCTTGTTCTTGGAAAGACTATAATTAGTAAAAAGCAACATTTAAAAAAAATATTTGAAAAATATAAAATTATGAAATAAAGTATTTTAGTAAATTAATATTACGTTTTCTTAAAACATTAAAATTTTTTCATGTACACAACCCTCTTATCCGACACCGAATTTAAAAAAGATAGCACATTTGGTTAAAATTTAAAACAACATGTTTTTAAATCAACATCTTATAGAATTTGAATGCGTTAGTGTGAGTTTTCTGAACTTGCCAGCTTAAGTTAAACCACTAGTAGTGCGTAGGGTATGCAAGGCAATTGCCTACCATAAACATTCCTGCTGAAGGGTTAGTAAATATTATATTTGTTAGATCAGGAGAATTATAAAGGACCAGCGGACCCGACAGACGTTGTCCTGTCCGAACGTTGGCTTGCCTGCTATTTATTACCTTTTTTTTTTTTTTTTTTTATACGCCTCCACTCGTTTGCGAGTGATTTTGGCTCTTAGAAACAAGAATAAGAAATTTAAAGAATATACGCTTCAGTGAACGACAAAAAAAAACCCATACCCACGAAAAAATATAATATAATGTGAGGTAGTTAAAATCAGTATGAAAGAGTTATGTGACAATAAAATATTATTACTGTATAAAGTAAACGTAAACATAAAATGAAATTTTGGGCCAAAAGTAAAGAGGGACATTCAATTAGACTTATTAATTAAATTATGCAAATAATATTTAACAAATTCAAATATTTTTATTATTTGTCCTTAAGAATTTAGTCAGAAGTAAATAAGTATCCAAATCATTCTGGGCTAGTAAAAATTTTACGTTAAGAGGGAACGTATTATATTCTTCACATATATTTTGAAGGAATTCGCTTCTTTCGTAGAGGGGACAGTCAAAAAACAAATGTCTCATCGTCATTTTCACAAAGACACATTGCCGAAGTAAAGACACCTATTCTCGATAAATGCGAGGCAACGAGACAATGTCCTATTCTCATTCTTGATATTAAAGAGATGTTCAATTTTGATTGCTTTTCGATTTCAAACCATGGTGTAATGGGGATGGAGCATTGAATACTCTTATAAAACAACCCAGTCGAGGAATTCTGCCGGAAAATTGTCCACTCAGATCTGATTTTATTAATTATAGTTGGTACACAATCATCAGTAGGACGACTAAAGGAGTGCGGGATGCTTCCATGAAGGCATGCTTCCTTTGCTAGGTGATCAACTCTTTCATTTCCAGAAATTCCGATATGCGAAGGAATCCAACATAAGGTCACCTTGAAATTTCTCTCGAACGCAAAAAATATAAGATATTTCATTTCACAAATTAGTCCGTCATTACTACCATAAATTCCAGATTTCAACTTTTTGATCAGACTTAGGGAATCAGTAAATATTATTGACATAGGAATCTCAAGGTGTATAACTTCCATTAAAGCCTCTTTTAGTGCAATGCACTCGGCAGTAAAAACTGAGGAATCGGAAGGCAGTATGAAAAGTCTACTTAATTGAAAAGTTGGAATATAAAATGCCGCACCACAACCTTGGGCTGTTTTAGATCCATCAGTAAATATAAACGTGGAACCAGGCCATTTTTCTTCTATATTCGCCAAGAATGTTTGGTTATTACCTTGGTGATTCAATCGAGCAAATGATTTATCAATACTTATATGTTCTTCTATTTGAGAGGAAAATATTAGTGCTTTAAATGGAGTAGAACATATTGGCAAGTTATTTATTACCTTGGAAAAATACTTTTCATTGATAAGTAGGTACCTAGGTACTTGTTTATGGTTGATTTCCAAAACATAAAATAAATATTTTTTCAAATATGGCTTTTTTGCAAACGCCTAACTCCGGTCTTCTCACCAACAGAGGGGTGTACTTATGCTGGAATACGATGTTTAAAAATGTATTGAATTTAATATTATTTAAGTTTTCCCAAAAATCCAGTAAAAATAAATAAATGGGTGGAAATTATAAGAAATTTAAGGAAATAATCTGATTGAGACCCACGAAAAGCAAATGTTGTTTGTAAAAATTCGAAAACAAACTTTTTTATACACAAAAAAACAACATCATTCCATTTTTTTTTAATGCGTTCCTGGTATATCGATGAATAAAACATTTATACTTCTTACTTATTTTTTACATATCGGTTTGAAGGTTTTAATATCTACGAACCCGCACAGCGCAAAGATCTATATTTCTCTGAAAACCGCAAGTTAATCGATTAAGCCGTTTAGGAGGAGTTCGGTGACATCACACGTACAGAGGAATTATATATATAAAGATAACATTTAAATATTTTATAAATTTGTTATTTTTATTTCCCCTCTGAGCCTTTTTATAATGCACGTGAGACTAAATCGCAATTAACTACTATTACACCATTTTATATAACACTTTTGCCAAAACAAAACTGCTTTACATGATATGTGATACTTTGCGGCCAAATATTCAAACCTAAATATATAATTATACTTTGGTATGGTAATAAAAAATGTTTGTAATGCTGAGTTCTATTTAAATAATGCGTTTGTACTTGTTGGCCGGCAAAATAAAAATTAGCCCAATCTGGGTGATCTGCTTTACTTTTTAACCTTTCCTTTTGGCGTTAAATTTTCATGTTATTATTGTTTCAGTATTAAGAATAATCAAAGTAAAAAATATTTGTAATTACCAAGAAGATCGACCCATCCAAATAGCACCTCTCTTTTGTATCTCACCATCGGCCACGATACAAACACCGTCTCCAGTGGAAGGTAGTTATCTAGGGCGGAGTTTGCACTGAAATAAACAATGGTTCTAATAGTACTTAACTTCATAAATAACAATAATAAAAACCACCTATCAAATACGACCGGACCTTTTAGGATGTTTATCTGATAATAGCCATTGTGTCAAAAATACTCGTCGAGGGTTCTAGATCATTTGACATATAGAACTGTATTATTCATTTTCAAACAGATGTTAAACTGTAAAAACTTAGTAAAAATTGTGAGAATGATAATTTAAACCTTCTACTATCATTTCTGAAAAATTTTCTTTACTCTTCTGTTGAGATTCTAATTTTACACGTGTTGTAAATTTTCCCGACGTTTTTATTAAATTCAAGATTCTATGGTATTCAGGTCGAAATTGTTTTCCTGTTGACGAAGTGGATGTTTTGCTGATAAGACGGTACATCCCATCATTGAGGATAGTTTTAACAAAGTGAAATATAGACGAGAAATAAAATTTTCGGTAGAAAATTTTTATGATAAAAAAAATAACTAATAAGATTTTTACAAATACAAAAACACAGTTTTATAGAAATTCTACATCCTAAGTCATATCCTGGAAATCAACAGTATAAAAGAAGTAAAATTATTCCCTAAAAAAATCCAAACTTTCCGAATTTTAACAAAAACGATATATCATATTATGTATTTATATTTTGTGATAGGGATGTATGGAAAAGTTGATTCGTGTCAGGATATAACATATAAGTTTACTTTTGCATGAAATCATAATTAACTGTTTTTTTTTCTATATTTTATATTCCTACATATGCCTATGCATATTTATGTTATTTCTGAAATATTTTCATATTATTACACAATTAAATGATAATCCAATCCGGTCGACTCGCTACAATTCATTTATTTATTTTATTAGGTAAACAAACAGTATGTACACAAATATTGCCAATTTCTTTGTATACGAGTGTAAGACACTCATGCACACACCGAAAAAATTGTTTACACTTAATACAATAATTTAAATTATGTTCCATAAAATAAATGTAAAAGAAACGAAATGAAAAAATATGTATATGATAATAAAGTTAAATATCTGCTTCTCTCAAAATTACTATATTTTTTTACCTAAATTTACATACATTGTCACAAAAAATATCAGCCTCGATTGTTGATATTGTTAAATTGGTCGCATATTCTAGGTATTGTAGATTGTTTAAAATATTTAAAACAGAAGATTTTGTCTTGTCGGTCTAGATGGCAAACGGAATGGAAGTCTTTCAAGTAGGTTATGAGAATCAATTTTATTATTTATTAATTTGAATAAAAATAACTAGTCTAACAGTATTCTTCGATTTTTAAGAAAGTTTATTTCATGGTACTGCATACTTTCAGCATGGTTAGAGAAGTTAATGTTTAACTGGTAGTCGACCTGCTTAATTTTTTTTTGTTAGACCTTTTCTAGTCTGTTAATACTTACATTATAGTAAGGTGATTAAATAGGAGTACAGTATCCTAGCTGGGGACGAACAAATGTTTTGTAGAGTTTTTCATATGTCTCTGTATGTTTGAATGGTTTCGATACTCGCATAATAAGTCCGACCATTTTATATGTTTTTTTCAGGACTGATTAGATATGAATATTAAACATGAGCTTCGTATCAATAATAACACCTAAGTTGCGAATTTGACTATCTGTTATAGAGATCGGGGTATTATTGAAAGAGTAAGGAAAGCTGATTGTCGTTTATTTGCGCTAAATACAAAATGAATGACATTTACTAATATTTAATTCCAGTAAATTTTGATTACAATTGTGAAAAAGTCTGTCAAATTTTGCACATATATCGATTTGCAATCATTTTATTTCCCCAATCGATAATCAACAAACAACATTTTGTTTTTTTTTGTAACTCAGCTTTGTGAAAACGACCCTCAATTTTTAAGGTGTTGAATTGACTTGAACGTTAAATATTTTGCAATTTTATTTGAAACACTTGGCGTGTTAACTAATTGGCATTTTTTTTCAAACAACTAAATTTACTACCTACCAGTCTATCGATGCTGGGAAAGAAATAAATCCGATAGCAAAATAAGGTAAATTCTTACTCTTGCTCCGTTAGTTTCTCTACTTCGTACACCGTGTTAGCGCAGCCAAGTTCACAGTCGCACAGGTCAATGTTCATAATCTTCTCTGCATACTCCGCAAGGCATCGGAGTTCCCTAAGGTTGCAGTATCGGAACTTATCTAAACATAAATGTGTGTTCTTTTTTATTCATATTCAAGAGTATTAGAAGTATTAGAAGTATCCTTACAGTTTGAAATATAAATAAATAGTACATTGTACAGTTGTTACAAAGCCAATTAAACTGTATCTCAGTTAATAATATTATAACATGTTATTAACAGTATTTTGAGCATGTCCAAAAATTTGTAGACAGGCTTGATTTCCTCCCTAGAGAGTAATATAGATGTAAATTTGTTGCAACTGAGAAGGAAAACATTTTTGAGACATTTCACTTTACACACTGTGTAACATACCTATACCATTCTGCTTACGTTTAAACATCTACATTTCCTGTAATAAATAAGTGTGGAGCGGGCAGGAACGGACTTGGAAAGAACTTAATTACAATATACTTATGCAGGAAGTACCTAAATCAACGAAAAGAAGTATTTATAATTTTTCGGCGATGTCTAATTTTGCTAATTTATGGTTCGAAATTCTTTTGATTTTGAAGATTTTGATCTTCAACAATGGCTACGTGATAAAAAAAATATAAAAAGATTCTCACCAATCTTGGGATAGAAATGTGGTACACAGCCACAATACTGTCGCGCTAACTGCATCCGACATTGTCTGGTGCACGCGGTGTATGTATAAATATGGTCTGTAAATAACTTTTTTTCGTCTGCAAAAACACAACGTCTTTGCCTGAAATATGTAAAAACATGCAAAGGAAATTAGTTTATTTTTATTAAAACTTGGACAAAGATCAATTACCTACAAATAGTAATAGTAATCAAGAAATGCCCATTCAAATAGAATGAAAGAAACTATTTCTGTTGTTGCGTCAAGTTTTTAATCCACGAATGATTTAACAGGGTACTTATAACAACAAAGGGTACCATAACAAAGATCTAATTTACTAATGTTACAAAAGGGGGGCAAAAAAGGGTTGAATAATGTGAACTTGGCAAAATTCAGGTTTATTTTAAGACGAAGTCTCTAGACTACACAAAAATCTTATATCGTATACAAATTTGAACAAAAATAAAAGCGTGTAACAACATCATCATCATCATTCCCTTTCCGCACCTAATGGTGCATAAGGAGCTGGATTGGTGCACCAATCACAGCGTATTTTTTAATCAATTTTTGTTACATGAAGGTAAGTGGATCAGTCTTACGCTTCAGGTACCAGTCCAGGGACTATGAAATATTCTAGTGTGAAAACAACCTTATAAATGAATATTTCATATCAACCGTGTCGGGAATCGAACCCAAGACTTCTTGCATTGTAGGCAAATGCGCTGTCCATTACACCACGAAGCCGACACAAACTACATTAAATCCTTAACAAGTTCACTTTTTTTAAAACAGCCCAGTATTACTCCAAATTAATCTTAGTGTCCGTTTAAATTTATAGGTCATATAATTCCGGGGATGGCTGCCTGAAAGCAATATTTTGTTCTATAATAACCCTGGATATCATTTAGTACCTAAAAAATAAGGGATTTTGCCAAAGCAAAGCACAATCATTTGAAAATACAGTACTTTATTTTAAAATTGAATTTTTAAGGTTTCGTATGGAATATTTGGTAAAAATGATAGAAAATTCGTTTATCTAATGTGCTTCCAGTAGGGTTTCGGCAATATTTAATAGTTAATTTGTCGATTATGTTATATGTATATACATTTCTTACTTTATTGAAAGTTGCCGAGCGTCTGGTGTGGTGTAGGTTTGCTTTACAGAGAAGGATATTTTCTCTACCCTTCTGTCCCACACGTGTTGCGGGTAGGTGTCCATCCCCGGCATATCATCCGTGGAATGAATGTACACCTGTATATCAATAAAGATTATTTGTCGGATAGATAAAGAAGTTAACATAAATATTTGAACAATTTCAACTTACGTTCGTTATGTTTTTCTGACTCGAATCGAATACCAAAGACCACTTCGCATCAGTTTCGTGAATGTATTGTTCCAAATAGGGATCTAATTTCCGCTGTAACCTAAAAATAATCATTATTAGTTAGTTTGAATTTTCGTAAATAGGTGTGAAGATTATCATCATACACATACCACGGCCAAGTTTTTTCAATGTGACGAGAGTTGAAGGCGTAGCAAAAACCGATTTCAGTGAACATGGGGAGAAATATTTCGCAGCAATCCTCGCTTTCAGTTTTGAAAACGCAATCGAACATGAAATCTTCACAACGCATTACAACCTACAAAACGACAATAAAAAAAATAGTACATACGCTACAAAGAAATAACATTGTTTTATCAAATGAACTTTGTCCATATAACGTCCAAACAGAGAGTCTTGTATACTATTTATAGCAAGTAAATAAAGATGGCGAATAAATAATAGGTATACTGAGCACAATGTAATGGATATTGATCGTGATTTCACAGTTGAAACGAATCAAAACTTATTTTAGATGCCGTAGTTATGTTTTGTATTTACATATTAATTTATCAACATACCACACCTAGAGTTTTGAAATATTTTGACTAGCGGCAAAAAACATTATTTTTTTAATCACGTAAGTAGGGGGAGCATGGGTTAAAATGGATCACTTTTTTTAAAAAAGCTCCGTAGCTCTAAAGTTCAAAGTAATGTTTTCGGTTCGCCATTTTATAGTTTATTAAATTAGTTTTTTTTTATTTTACTAGTTAAAAGTAATCGATCCTGTTTGAACCAGATGTGGGCCACAGTGGATCAATCTTAAAATTACCCTGGATCAGTCTAGAATACACTAAATTATTCTATTAATTTAAAATAAAAGCTTTAATTTAAACAATAAACTATTTGTTACTTGGAATGTCTGTATTATCAGCCTCGTGACGGTCAGTGCGTTTGCTTTTGCTTACCATGCAAGAGGTCTCGGATTTGATTCCCGACATGGTTGATTTGAAAAAAATATTTAAAATGGTGTTTTCACACAAGAATATTTCATAGTTCCTGGACAGGTACCTGAAGCGTATTACTGATCATGTTACCTTCATGAAACAAAAATGATCAAGATACGCTGCGATTGGTGTACCAATGCAGTGCTCTATGCACTATTCAGTGCGGAAGGAAATGATGATGAGATTATGTAAGTTCTTAATTCTAATAGACTGAACATTAAGAATGACTTTTTCTATACTGAATTTATTTGGGGGTACCGATTGCAATAATGAACTTCCCTTTCCGATTTGATGCTCTTCCCCATTTTCTTAGACCTGCCTTTGGTAATCCACGAAACTGAAAACGATTTACAACTTTTTATTTATATTTAAAAAAACGATCCACTGGGAATTGTGACCCAAAAGAAATGATTCACAGAAACTCGTGATCCACAGTTACCCACGCTCTTTACGTATTACGATGTCTGGCACTTGAAACCAGTCATTTCTTAAATAGTCTATATCGACCCCCAGGGGTCTACCATGACCTGCAAGAGGTCCATAGTAGGGAAAAAATAATTGGGGGTCCATGAGATGTAAATAAGGGTCTACGAGAGTGTGTGCCGTTTAGGCAGGCCGTCACCAAAAATTTACTTTAAATATAACAATTCATCAAACACGGATTACATCTTAGAAGGTACTTACGTAATACTTTCTTATAAAATACATTATTTTCCTAATTCTATGTATATTTAATATAATCGCATAAGTGGTATATTCACTTTGTAGCCGCAGTAAATGTAACTTGTAAAATCTTGCACAGTTGTTACCAGTAGCAACAAGTTATTTATAATAAACGCCTCCAAAGTACCGTACGCATTACCTCGTAATGCGCTGGTTCGTCCAGATCGTCTACCGGAGTCAGGCTTCCCAGCAAAAAAGGGGTATTACTTAATGAATTAAAAAAAAAAAATTAAGCAGGGGGTCTACGCAAAACAGAAATAAGCGGCAAGGGGTCTAAGAGACAAAAAAGTTTGGGAACCTCTGGTTTAAACTGTGCAACTCAGTTAATCTAAAATTACCTGTACCTTGTCAGTTTTATCTATCGATGAGTGTGTAAGCACAACAATTATCAATGGCAGGTATGAATCATATCGTATGAAGGTGAGTCAAAGTCTTGTAAAAAAACAAGACAAAAATAAATATCCAATAGAATGAATGCGTACTGAAAATACGACGTCCCTAAGGTCGTCTCCTATCAGCGCCAGTTTAGGGTCCCCCGCAAATCTCGCTCCATCTTCCCTTATACTGGAGTAGCTCATGGTGGACAGGAAGTGCAGAAACTCCACATACTTCATCCTGTCCTCGCTACTACCGTCCGGCCAAGTTCTAGAATAGAAAAACTTACACTTGATTTATGATACTCTTAATTTTAAAGAATCAATGAAGAGAGACTTACTTATTGATTAATTCGTTGACATATTCGAGACTGTTGGGCTGTTGACTACACACAGTGATGGAGGGAAATAGGACATCCCAGTTGTGGAAATCGGTGTCTAAACCTATTAAAAGTTGGATAAATATATATAATTTAACAAATATTATGCAGGAAAATAGTGGGTATTTAGGTAAACCTGTACTAAACTAACCTATATACCAGGGGCGAATCGTGTATATAAGCGATTATGCGCAGCTTACTTTTAAACTATTGCCACCGTTCGTATTTTTCTCAAAAAAAAAACATAATAAAACGCGCCCAGCGCCAGCAGTGAGCCAAGAAACTAGCCGATTTTTCCAGCTTATTTATTCATACAAATAAGTATACTATATTTTGAATATCTTAAACCCAGTCCAGCGGTGCTATTGCTCTCGCGGTGGTAGAAATCACCTTTGTCTCGCGTATTTAAATACAAAATACGCGAGATAAAAGCTTTTTATAGATCGGACCATAGGGCCGCGAGAGCGTTTGGAATATCACCCCTGGTGTTTTTCTTCTAGAGTAGTTTCTCGATTCGGAAAACTGTATTTCGAACATTATATCTTAAGTGCTATTTTTCTTTGAGATAATACAGTTGACATACGACCACCATTAATTTCATGCGTCATATCGCAGGACACGTGGCTCTCGACGCGGCTGTTTTTGACATTATTAATTTCTAGAACAAATCGGCCAGTTGACATTTCAATCCTAATGGGAATACCTAATACCTACTGAATTCATTGCGCTATTTTATTTTCTTCGTGGTATAGTGGTCAGCGCAATTGCCTACCACGTAAGAGGTTTCGGGTTCGATTCCCGACATGGTTTATATTAAATATTTATTTTAAAAGGTTTTTACACTAGAATACTTTATAGTTTCTGAACTGGTACCTGAAGCATTAGACTGTTTATCTAACCTTCATTTAACAAAAAAGATACTCTGCGATTGGTGTACCAATGCAGTTCCCTGTGCACCATTAGGTGCGAAAAGGGAATGATAAATGATAATTAAAGTAGTAGATAATATAGGTGCATAATAATATATCACAAAGTTAATAATAATCATCGTTTGAGTTGATTTCATAGATAAGAGATGTTGTAGTATCACACAGAACCACAGAAAAAATAGGAACTTATAGTACCTTTATTATATCCTCATTCCTCATTCCCTTTCCGCACTTAATGATGCATAGAGCACTGTATTGTTACACTAATCGCAGTGTATATTGATCATTTTTGTTACATGAAGGTAAGATGATCAGTCTTACGCTTCAGGTACCAGTCCAGGGACTACGAAATATTCTGGTGTAAAAACACCTTTTCAAATAAATATTTCATGTCAACCATGTCGGGAATCGAACCCGAAACCTTTTGCATGGTAGGCAAATGCACTGACCACTGCACCACGTTATTATATTACTTACATTATATTATGCAGGCACAAATTTATATTTTTTATAGCTTACCTATAAATCAAATCACCGTTCGCTACTGTTATATACGATATTTTTTAATAACATTGAAATATTATAAGTTTTTTTATTTCACTAAAAACGAATTTTGATATTACTGTAACTTTTACGTTTTTACAACTCTACAAATAAATAAATAACTTTTTATCTACGTACCTGTAATAGTCGGATTAGTCTGAAATTTTTCCCAGAGACTAACTATAATAATACAGGTAGCAACTGCACCAACAGATGTAAAACAAAACCACATGAATCTAAAAAAATAAGAATCAGTAATTTTTTTAAGCGTGTTACTTGATTTATTTACTCTTCAACTCGACTCAAATTATGAAACGTTCTGTGTGTTGCCTGACATTCGGCGTTCGGAGGAAACAGATAATATTAATTTACCGCAGTAGCAAATTACAGAGCGGTAGAACATTATTAATTTTCGAAAATAAGTGTGATAAAACCTATAATTACCACTAACAGTAAAAATACTCACCTCTCACAGAAAGGTCTTCCCTTTTCAGCGATGTACCGAACTCCGTGAAGCGTTGAATTATCAAAATATTCTCGAGTCTGATATTGCCAACTTGCAGCGAGGAGTTCATATTTGCTAGAAAGCGCCTCCTGCGCTGGTTCCAGCTTTTTCGCCATTTTCATTTCATTAATCATTTTAAGTGAATTGCCGCTTAGTTTGACTGAATGAAATCGTCTTTAAGACCCATACAATAAAATCAAAAGATGCAAAACACAAAAAACACGTCTTTCAGACAATGAATAGTTTTTAGTTTCTGTAAAATATTTTGCACTTAAGATGTTACTATACAGAATTAAAGGTTGAAATTGTTTTTAGTGAAGTCGATACTTAATGTACCGTATCCGCACAAAGATACCTACATTGCAATACATTGACAATATTATTAAAACTATTGATTTTAGATTTAGACACTCAAATTATAGGTACGTATACAATTATTATGGTTCATGATATTCGATTTCTAATAAGATAAAAATGCTTTGATTTAATCCAGGGGAATTCAATATTTTCTACAATGATAATTATTCATGTTTTTTAAACATATTTAGGTTTTTCATGTGTTATGTCGGCAAGTTTTGCTTTAAAAAGAGTTATTATATTATTTGTCTACCGTACGTCCGAAGAAGGCAGCTAAAACTAGGCGCTTTTAAGAGTTTTTTGGATGGTCCTAGCCCCTGTAGAAGATAATTTTTTATCAACGAACAAAAAAAAACAGTAGGAGCACACTAATGGTGGTATCTATAGTGTGTAAAAAATCATAGCTCTACTGCCATAATCCAGGGAGAAAATACGTGAATACGTTTGTTTGAAGAAAAATCAGACCGCGCATACTCTTAATGATAATAAATAAAACATAATTGAAATTGACAAGGCGAGAAACGGTTTTCCAAAAAAATAAATACGAAAGCAAAAGTGATGGATTAATACATTTTCTACTTTTATTAAGTCGATATGAGTTCGGTGTTGTAGATTTATTCGTAAAATATGTTTGTTCGGTTTTAGAAAATACATAACAATGAAAACGTTTTTAACCAAAAATAACGTAATAACTAAATATTCATCCGAGGGACATTATATTTATTTTATAAAAATAATAATGCTGTATAAAAAAAAGAATATAAATTAATAAATAATTATCATCAATAATTACGTGTCTGTGTATTTTTTTTCGGAATGAACAGTATCTAATATGAACCAAGTAAAATCAGCTTTAAAAGTTTATAAAATTTTGCTTTCTAAAACCTCTGTATATTGGTTATACTATGGTCATACATATTTTAAATACACACATAACATTTTAATAAATCAATGCTTCGCCGACGTTTATCAGATCAACCTCACGCTAGCCATCCCAGGGGCAATTTGTTAAACGGTGGTTACATAATAGTATTTAAATAAATAATATTAAACAATGTTTTCAGTATGTCCAAATGTTTGAAGACAGGCTAGATTTTCAATATACATACATATTACATTTCCTGGTACAAGAAGTATAAAAATTGGAAAATTGTTTTCATGCGTTGTCTACTAGGTGAAAGAGGAGGTTCAGTGTATTTTTTATTTTTTTTTATTTGTTAACACTATTAAACTAAGCCAAAAAAAAAAAATTTTTTACTTGTATTATCAGCGCTATGATTTTTCAAAGTTTTGTATTTCTGAAATAACTCCGCGTGTGACGTCAGAGGTTGTTCTCTGTTAGTTCTTCCCATTGGTTCGTTGAAGGTAAGCCAACCGGATATCCTTCCCAACTCTAGCATCATAGGGTTGGTTCATATGAACCAGTGACGTCAATCAAAGTAGTGCGGTTTTATTAAAATATTTATTATTATTTTTTCGTACATTTTCAAGAAACTTTGCCGTACAATTTAATGTTCTAATTTTTATCGCGCGCAAGAAAACATTTTGCGTATCCAATTTCCCGTAGGGCTGAATTTTCTCATTGGTTCAGCCGGATGCACCTCACCCACGTGATAAAGGTTTCAGCTCTTTTACTTCACAAGAGTCAACAGATGGAAGAGTTGAGGAAATAAGGATGTTTTAACGTGAGCAGAATGGTGAATGTTACACAGTGTGTAAAGTGGTCACTTAAACCAGCCAATGACAGGTCATAAGCCCTGTAAATGCCTAAAAGTTCATTTTCATTTAATTGAATTTTTTAGATAAATAGTTCCACTGCTTCTATATTATTGATTTACAGTTTAAGAGTTAGGATGTAGGATTTCTATGAAACGGATTTTTGGTTTTGTTAAAATCACAGTAGTTATTTTTTTATCATAAAAAAACCTTCTCCCGGAAATTTCACTTTTTGTAGATTTTTCGTTTTTTGAAAACGGTCCTCAATTAGCTGTCAGTTTGCATACCGTCAAATATGACAATTTGCCCAACTTAGGTAATTTTGCCCACTGCCTTATTTTTAACAAAATCATGTGTTAAAGTAAGAAAACTTACCGCTATCACTAGAATCACATTTGGTTAATACATTTTGATAGTTACATGGCAAAACCGAATATTCAGTTGACCGCTAGTTTCGGCTGATTACTTGAAATTTTAGGTTATACTCAAAGGTCTGTTTGTTTATATATTTATAAATAGTGCCAAAACTTTCGTTGCTGCGGAGTTTGTGTTGAAACGAGGCAAGTAAGTTTTGTATATTTCATTGCATAAATAATAACAGCGCTATAGAAAGTATTTGTGTATATCTATTTTTACAAACAAAATAGATTCCCATTGATTTCTGAGCAAGTGATTTGACAATTTTTCCCATAGGGTTGTCGCTATATACTACTTGGAAAAAACATTATCCATAATTATTATCCAAAAGAAAAACCAGATTACAGAAAAAGAATACATCAGCTAACCCGAAGAAAATGCAAGTACCTACTGCTTAAACAAAGTAGAAAATATAAAAGAAAATGAGGTAAATGGCAAAAATATGATTTTCAACGAGGTAACCGGATGTTTTGTTAAAACTGGCCCAGAAATCAGACGTTTTGTTAAAGTTTTAACAAATAATATTTTTATATCTGATGGGGGTTCAAATAAATAGACGCTGAAAATGACAAGCCTGTTATTATGTCCATTAAAACTTTTTATACCACACAGCAATTGGATAACAATTCATCTGATTTTTCTCTGCCACCAGGTTCAAAAGATACCCACACCTTAGAAAGGAGAACATTGAAAAACTTGTCAAAGCGATATGGACACCACAGACTTTGATGCTTAATTAGTTAACGAAACAACAGATTTCGAGACATTCATCATAAGTCATCACGACGGATATGAACGTGTCTCCGAATTTTCAGCCGAGGAAAACGAAGAAACAGTGCTAGATCCGCTTGAAATTAATAACGGTAAAGAAGACGCTTTCGTTGCCGTAAAGTTTAACCCCGTTGATACGCAAAACGACAAAGACTATGTCGGTAAAGTTGTCAACGCATCAACAACCACAATTGTAATATTGTTATGTCATTTATAAGACGCAAACGTAATAGTACTATTGTGTAGCCTCAAGTTAAGGGTATTGCTGATGTATTTAATTGGAACAGTGAAATATTTGCCTGAACCTGTCATCTTGAGTCAATGTTTTCATAAATTCAATCTAAACCTTAAAAAACTGCAAGATTAAGTCATTTTCTGTGAATAAATTAAAAATGTTTATAATTAAACCAATTGTTGTTTTTACCTTTCAAAAACAATTTAAACAATTAAAAAAAACTATTACCTATCTAAGAAAGTTTTGCTGAAAGCTGCTGTATCAAAGTAAAAAAAAAGAGTCGTTTTTTGTTTTCTACATACACATTTAAAGAAAAATCGTTTTGAGATATGAAAATCGCATCCTAACTGTTCTAATAGTTTGTGAAAAAAATGATAACGTGATATATAATTTATTGGCTTATGCATAGTCAAACACCAACAAATTAAAAAGATTGGAGATGCATTCCTTTGGTTTTGTTAAAAATCGAATTATGTGCTAACCACGAGCTAACTCTGGCACACAAATCCGCATTGTATAGAAAAATTGAGGAAATAGTCGACCCACCTTTTTTATCGATTTTTTAAACAGAAACAACATATTTCGCCCAGAAAGTAATAAATTAACGGCCGTAGTGAACGGTGATGCGGTGGACAGCCGTCGTAGCGGTGAATAGAAAGTGGTTTTATTTTTTAACGGTGTTATCAACACCATTTTTATAGGAAACCACTCTCTAGTCACCGTTACGACGGCTGTCAACCGCATTAATGTTCACTACGGCCGTTAAAATACGGGCACCGCTGTCCTAGGAAACCCGAGCTTTAGAGAGGAAGAGTCTAAAACTAGTAATCCCATCATGAAAAAGATCCACCACACTCGGTAGGCTGTTCGACAGACCGATCATCCCCCGTACAAGTATAATCAACGGTAAATTTGTCCTGCATTCAGAAAGAACAGATGGTCTGTGTTGCCAAGCTTTTACCTAGTTGCTTGTTACATTCGTTTTGAATCAACGTTCGCGTATTGTCAAACCTTATTTTATTGTTGTCATTATTTCGTATTTACTGCATTTTGTGGTTACCTACTGTATTGTATAGGACTCGTCGCACATTATTCATTCGATGTGTATCAGTAAAATTTTAAAATATAATGCTTTTTTTTTTCATAATACGGTTTTGAAATTTAACATACTTAAAAAAAAAAAATACAATTTATATCATTTCGTCATTTGAATTTTAACAAAAAGGTTTCTAACTTTTTACTAAGCTCTTTGTTGTACCATTTTTAATACAATTTACAAGTTTTAAACAATTATTTTTTTCATACTTACGCACCCACACACACGCACCCTCTCCCTCATTCATTCCCACACGCACATGTATCCTCTCCCTCATTCATTCATGTATACACACATTCACATACACATGAATACAAACGTCACACAAATACAATTACTAAACTTCTTTTCTTATATATTATGTGTCATTATATTTACAGTGGATTTTTTCAATTGGCTTTATTATTGTTAAGATTTTTCTAATTATTTTGTTTGTGAATATAATTGTATGCGCTCCAAAATGTTGGGATTATAAATTAACCCTTTCAGGGCCTCGATTATGATGGGAAGATAAAATATATCTTTAAGTTTATCTACAAAGAAAATAAAGTTTCCTGTATAAAAAATAGGACCGACGAAGATACTTTGAATTTTCATACAAATATACACACTTTCATACATAAATATTGATATTATTTTATACTGTCTCAGTATATACCGATGAAAATAGCCGTTCATAATCGCGCCCCAGAAGTTTAAAGGCCATCATAAGCAAGGCAATACTCCTTCTGGCCCGCAAACTTGTGATTGCATACCTAAATGGAACAATGACGGGTAGGTACTGCAATGTGTAGTATCCATACTCTCTCATGTAAAATTAACAAAAAAACTTATTCTGTATTCTCTCCATCATCAGTGAGTAAGTGGTTTTTTTTTAATCCCACACCACCGCACCCCTTTCCAGAATGCTACACACTTAGGTTGTAATACAAAAGTTTGATGGTGTTCAATTCTAAAAAAAAAAATATTTTTTATTTACACACATGTCCACCAATATAACACCCACCCTCTTACTCACTTATACTCACACAAACACACTAGTATGTATTGTATGTGTATTTAATGTATTTCTGTGGATATCTGTCATTGGTTTTATTCTCTGTATATTTTATTTGTTGTATTTTTGTTACATGTATTACTGTTGATATCCCCAATAAATAAATAAAAAGTGTTTAGAATTATGTATGTATTACGAATCCCAATATGACAATGAAACATTCATGATCTGCAGACAAAAAATGACATCTATGTTTTTTTATATTTTATAAACAATAAAAAATAAAAATAAGTAAGTAAATACCTAAAAACGAGTCAAATTCTCAAATTGGATAGTTGCGAGTTGGTCAAATCTCAAAATTTCTAATGAAAAACCATACTTTTCTTTATTTCAGAAAACAAACCCAAAAAAGTACTCAATTATAAATGTTACCATGTGTACAGCGAATAAATTGTACTTTATAACCATTACAGTCCAGAAACCGCATACGCGCATCAAACTGAAGGCAAATAAACTACTCATAAAGGAGTAGTTTTGCATTTTGACCATTAGTTCTTTTATAGACGTCGCTCAGTACGCAACTCTCTATTTAAATTCAACTGTACCGTGTTGTGTCATTTTAAAGTGTAGAAATACTGCTGGGATCAAAAAGAAACAGGACAGAATCACATTTCATGTTTAAGTAGCAAATTTACAAATCATATTACTTTTTAATTGAATTATTTGCCATCTGTCAGATA